>NC_041398.2:249070653-249263153 GCF_900747795.2 Erpetoichthys calabaricus
GAGTTAAAGCACCAACAAGCCATGAAATTAAATTATTGGCAATAATTGCTTTCTAATTAAGCAACCGGGTTAGAACAAAAACCTGTAGCCACTGCGGCCCCCCAGGACTGTGATTGAGGACTCCTGTATTAGAAGGACAACACAGGTATGACAGTTTGGTGACAAAGTGAGAGAACCTATATTGAAATGGTTTGGACACTTGCAGAGGAAATATGAGGGGAAGAATGTTGAGGATGGAACCACCAGGCTAGAGGAAGAGAAGGTTTATGGACGTGATGAGGGAGGACATGAAGGCAGAAAAATGATGTAAAAGAGAGGGATCGAAGTGGATGATCCACTGTGGTGACCCCTAAATGGGAGCAGCTAAAAGAAGTTTAAAACAACACCCTGGTTTGACATTGACATCAGAAACAATGTACCAGTTGTCACCTCTGTGAACTGCTGTCTGGTGGGGTGCCTTTCCCACTATGTTGCCACACAACATACCACCACACGACGTCTTTTTTGCTTTCCGCTGAGTGCACACTTAGAGACACCTCATGTTTCTCTCTCGTCAGACCCCCCCCAGACTGTCTACCTTCCTCTATCCTTCTGTTTCAAAGAATGTACTGTAGCTGTTAGAAAAATGAACAGGAGTTGAATTGATTTTTCATTTACAAACTTGGCTCAGAAAAGACTACGTTGTGATTCTTAATATCTAAACCAAGAGAGAAACCAAACTCTTGTACCAAAACAGCTGTAAATTAAAGCAGGGAGTCTAGACTCGAACCGCCATTGAGGGAATTCTATTGAACGTCTGAGGACTGACACATCGTTAATGGCAAAGACGCTGCTTTTTAAGTAAATGCTGTTTATCTTTTGTTGTCATTACATCATAATCATTGCAAACGAGTCAGACATGCTGCTTTCTTAGTAAATATATGATAAGTCTGTTATTGTTCGTAATATTCCTTACACATTGTAAGAATAAATCAGTGTACTGTATGCTGCTCTTTTCAATTGTCACTTTATTGGAATCTCTGTTTAATTGTTACAAGGCTTGTGTCTATTTCATTGTCTAATTTTACGTGCACTTTTTACATATACTTGGCTGTAAAGGCGGAGATGTCAACTAAATTTCATTAAATGCAAGTATAATGACAATAAAGCAGATCCTCTCTCAAAAAACAAACGCCGAAAAGTCTGAATACAGACATACGTAGAAATGCACCTGCCGATTCGCTTGATGATGTCACGTGCCCCACACTCCCAGTTGTTTCTGGCAATTGAAACCATATACTGTATTATGTTAGGATTATGAGTCACTAAATGGCAGCACCCATAGAGACGGTCACAACATCATTGTTTAAAAGGGAGATAGTTTTACAGTTCATGCACAAGCTTCAGATCATTTCCTAAGTGGTAAAAATGAGCCCCTTTCTTAATACAGTAAAGAATATTACACTCAGAACTTTAGATTGCAGAGAAAAGCTAGCAAAAAATTTAAAAGAAATCCATGTTATAACATCTGCCAGTTCAGCTTTTATTTTACTCTACTTCTGGCTCCACACTTAATTCATCTGTGCTGATGATGTCACTTTTAACTCCATCCAGGGATCCCAAAATCATTTTTAGTGTCAATAAGCAGTCAAACTTCCTCAAGCAGCTCCTGGTGTCTTTGCACCCCTGCACCTTTAGTTGCTCTCAAAGGGTCCTGTCCCAAAAATTTCACCTCAGCTGCCTACACTTCCCGAGTAGTAACATGACCTCATACATTCCCTTCTGGGGCTGTGCTCCCTGTAGTGGCCTTCTCTTTTTAGTCTCACTACTAAGGCAGCCATACAGTCCTGGAAACTGCTAACTTGTCTGATCTCTGGCACCATGTAAGGAACCATGTCGGGTTCCCTTAAATCTGCTAGTGCTGCTGCCTGTGCATCTAGGGTTCTCATAAAACACACACACACACACACACACACACACACACACACACACACACAGACAGACAGACAGACAGTCATTCATTCACATGTGACAAATGAGCGCATACTGTTTGATTCTTTTCATATTATAGAACAAGTGCTCTCACTAATAAATGATCTACAAATGACTGCACACTACAATATACTGATTGCACCGCAATAGCCACACATCACTCAATTTTGGCAAATTGTGGCACAGCCTTCCTCTTTCTTGCACCCCCTGGGAGGTTGGGAACCCCTAGTTTAGATTAAAGATTGGACCGATGTCTCTGGTTTTTGACTTCAGCACATTCTTAGCCTCATTTCTTTCTTCTGGCCAGTCAATAATAATAATAATAACAATAATACATTTTATTTATTCAAGGCGCCTTTCTGAGAACTCATTAGTTGTCCTTGTGGTCTTCCCATCTTGGCAGTATCGTCTTGGCCACTCCTGTGTGTGCTGCCGGCGACATTGTTTGATACGGTCCAGGTTTTATGTGACGCCATCCAAAGGTATTATGAAATGGAATGAAGAGATTTACCACCAGGCCCACCTGCACCTGAATTAACACAACGTAAAAGAGTTCAACTTCTCTTAGTAATTTGGCTGTGTATAATTATTTTGTAAAAAGAACTGGAGATGAAAGATGACAGGTGTTCGTTTTGACAACACTAATTTGCTGCTTTGTGATTTAGAATGGAGACAAAGGAGGGAGTGTAATGGAGCTCTAAGCAGCCATGGCTCCTATTCTTGTTTCATAAAGCCGCCTTACTCACTTGCCCTTTATGTAGATATCTAGTGAATGCTGATTGGTAAGGCACTTTTATTGTTTTGCTGGTATTGAGCTCTAAAAAAGATTTTTTTTTTTCTTGATTGTATTCATTTATTTTTTTGTCTAATATGTGGTTTGGTAGCTATAATACTAAAGAAATGGGAGGCATGGAGTCACACAGTCACCACACCAGGTTTGTGCCCCGTGCCCCATTGTCTATGTGGTGTAGTGCTTTATTGATGTTAACTTTTTGGCTTTGGTACTGATACCAGCTTTAAGGCCAGGTTTATACTTCACACGATGCATGCTCCAGCGGACGCTCCTGCTATGCAAGCATTTTACTGTTTATACTTTTGTACGTACTTTACGTAAATCTGGAAGATTCAACCAGGTGTCAGTGCGACATATCATCACGGTGAAAGAAATGTTCAGCTTCACTGTGTTGTGAATTGCCTGAAACATCCATTATATTCTGAGGACACCTTGCCGAAATATCTCTGAAAAGGATGTTTAATGATGACATCCAATCCAGGGATGCGCCCATTCCAGCTAGCACTGGGCATGAGGCAGAAACAATCCCTGGACGGGGCATCAGCTCATCGCAAGGTGAATACTTTGTGAATTTCCCGTTGGGATTAATAAAGTATCTATCTTATCTATCTATCTATCTGCCAGCACACTCACATACACTAGCGTCATTTTAGTGTTACCCAATCTGCATATCTTTGGAAGGAAACCGGAGCTCACTGTGGAAACCGAGCAGCAAAACATGGAAACTGCAGACAGGGAGCACCAGCGATGTGAGTCCCTGCAAGACAGCAGTGCTACCGCTCCGCCACCATGTCACCCCCATGTGTGTAATTATTAACAGTATTTAAATGAAATTACCGATTTATCTGTAAAATGTAACATACATACTTTAATACATTTCATCATGAAAGTGATATCAAGTATAAATCTAAGGATTCTAAATGTGCAGAGAGCTGGAATATCATGAATGTAACGTGTTCGGTGTGTGACGATGCTGCTGTCAGGTCAGGAGGAAGCTCCAGAAGCGCATTGCGATTAACAACTAGGATGATGTTTACAACGCTGTGCTTTAATGATAAAGTAAACTACGAGTTTAAAGTGGGCATTTTGAGATTAAAGCTGAAATTTCCAGTTTATTCACAAAATAGACCTTTTCACTGTCTCCGTAACTTTTTTTTTCCCTCTGTGGCTCAAATATGCCTTTGTACATTCTGATGACGGCACAGATGATGGTATTGTGAATTTCCCCTTGGGATTAATAAAGTGTGTGTCTGTCTGTCTGTCTATCTGTCTGTCTGTCTATCTATCTATGACTTTTAAAATGTATTGTGCTATTACAATCGGGAATATGCGACACTTTAATATCAAAGCACCACGAATGCATTTGTATTCACCACGTCGAACCATTCATCAAACATCGCAGGAGGCACATCCATCCAGTAGCATCCTCAAAGCGGCTTTCTGTCACATGTAGATAGTAAATAGAGACTCTGACGTCGCATTCCAACTTTTATCACACTGCGCCCACCAACATTTTCCTGGTACTGCAACCCGCGCACGCTTCGCATTAATTTCTGAAGACCTGCTTAGAGGATGCATCAAATGAATGTGCGGCAGCCATGATGCGTGTGCGTGCGCATTCTGAGCGTGAAGTATAAACGAGCCCTTACACCTCAGTACCGGAAACAAAATGCTACCAAAGCAAATAACCAGTAGCTTCCCATTTTGCACAAAATAAGAAGCAGAATTGTTTTTATCCCCAAAAAGTATTGAGAAAACTGAATACTGCCGGCAGTAACTGAACTGTGAATTTCCCATTGGGATTAATAAAGTATCTATCTATCTATCTATCTGAACTGTGGTGCATTTAATTTATTTAACATCAGGCAGGGAAGAAAACCATGGATAGAAGTGTTGGGGATTGGAATGACAGATGTGTGTGTCGGTGAGACGCCGATGCAGCGCTGAGCACTCACTACTGTCACCCACCATCCAATCCCAGCACTGTTAATGCCGTGTTAAATACTCTTTTTAGTTGCTTCCCAATTTAACTAATCTCTCTGCCCAGTCTGTCTCCTAATTCAGTGTCAAGATGCTGAAGCACACTGATACTTCCATCCCTTGATCTTCTCTCGTATTTATGTGTGCTGCTGTTGCACACCGCGCTACTCCCTCTTGACCTCGCACATGCTGCAGGAGTGACTTTAAATCTGGAATGAAACACACTTCAGAGTGTCCTTTGGGCCTAATACATGTTAGTGAAATGCACGTTCGTAGACTGCAATGCGCCATTTGGTATGAAATTTTGCATCTCACTTTGCCAAATCACAATGAGAAGGCTTTAACAAGTTTGTTTGCGTGTTCTAGGGAAAGCATCCTTTGTGATCTCACGCTGTGTGAAAATGCAGCACTTGTTAACCCATCAATCGTAACTTCTTCACACCTTTCAAGTTCTGTGCCCGTGGAAGACATCTGGAGGAGCAAAGGGTAAATCCTTGGAAAATATTTGATATATTGGCTCCTGCTTCTGCAACACCACCACCTGATCAAAGTCCTGTGCAGCTACTTGTGATGTTTTAATGAAAGCAGATACTATGACTCGCTACGTGATCTACTGCATCAAATTCAGTAAGATGAAGCCTACAAATAAGGTCATTCTTGCTAGTACTGGGCTGGACCCCCTTTTACCTTCATTACTGCTGTAATTCTTCATGGCATCGTGCTGGAAACATTCCTCAGGGATTTTGGTCCATATTGACATGATCATATTGTGGCTTGTCATCCTATTGGAGGAAGCCATCAGAAGATGGGTACACCGTGATCATAAAGGGATGGACATGGTCAGCAACAATACTAAGGGTAGGCTGTGGTATTTAAACAATGCTCAGTTGTTACTAAGGGGCTCAAAGTGTGCCAAGCAAAAATCCCCCAAAACCTTACAGCACCTGCACTGCCCTGAACCGTTGATACAAGGCAGGATGGATCCATGCTTTCATGTTGTTGACACCAAATTCTGGCCCTACCAGGCAAATGCCACCACAGGAATCGAGACTCATCTGACCAGGGAACGTTTTTCTAACCTTCTGTTGTCCAATTTTGGTGAGCCCGTATAAATTGTAACCTCAGTTGCCTGTTTTTGGCTTATAGGAGTGGCACCCGCTATGGTTTCCTGCTGCTCCCAGTTGATCAGCAGTTTCTGAAATACTCAGACCAGCCTGCATGGCACCAAAAACCATGCCACCATGTTCAAAGTCATTTCAGTCACCTTTCTTCACCATTCTGATGCACGGTTTGACCTTCAGCAGGTCGTCTTGACAAGGTCTGCATGCCAAAAATGCAGTGAGTTGCTGCCATGTGATTGGCTGATTAGATATTTGTGTTAACAAGCAGTTAAACAGGTGTGCCTAATAAAGTGGCCGTTGAGTGTATATCTCTTATGTAAATATGCATTATTTATTATTTGTATACTATTTATTAATTAGAACATAGGAAGTTTGACAGACGAGACCACCATTTAGTCCATTTGTCATTATGTTTGTTTAGTTAGCCCTCAATTCTTCATGGAAATGGATTCCACAAGATTTTGATTGCCCCACAAACTTGTTGCAGGTCTGACAGTTGAACATTCATCTCCTGTTCTACCACATCCCAAAAATGTTGTTCTGGATTCAGATCTGGTGACTGGGAAAGACACTGAAGAAGTCATTGTCATGTTCTTAAAACCAGTTTGCTTTGCAACATGATGGATTATCATGCTGGAATTAGCTATTACAAGATGCATAAATTGTGGCTGTGATGGGATGGACATGGTCAGCAACAATACTCAGATAGGCCCGTCACTCGAGCTTTGATTGATTGGTATTAGCGGGCCCAGAGTGAGCCAAGAAAACATTCCCTACACCATTACACCCACCACCACTACTAGTCTTGGACTGTTGACACAAAGGCAGGTTGGGTGTATGGATTCATGCTGTTGGCGTCTACTACGTGTGCCTGAGCAGAAATAGAGATTTGTCAGACCAGGCTACGTTTTTCTAGTCTTTTCAGCTGTCCAGTTTTGGTGGGCCTGTGCACACTTTCTGTTTTTGGCTGACGGGAGTGGAACCCGATGTGGTCTTCTGCTGTCATTGCCCATCCACCTCAAGGTTCAAAATGTACCTTCTGAGATGTCTTTCAGCTCCCCTCAGTTCTACAGATTGGTCATCTCAGTTACCAAAGCCTTTCTGTCAGATCATAGCAGTCTGGCCATTCTCCACTGATGAGGCTTTTCTGTCCACAGAACTGCCACTCACTGGATGTTTCTTGTTTTGTTTTTTTATTTTATACCATTCTGAGTAAACTCGAGAGACTCTTGTGTGTGAAAATCCAGGGAGATCAGCAGCCACATATCCACGATTAAACCATCCTGTCATGCTCAAAATTACTGATACCACCTTTATTACCAGTCTGGTGTTTTGTGTGAACATTAACTGAAGCTCATGACCGCTGTCTGCAGGATTTTATGCATTGTGCAGCTGCCACATAATTGGTTTAGATACTGCTACTGTTTAGATAATTGTTTGGATACGCAGGTTTACGGGAGTTCCTCATAATTTGCTTAGTTGAACAGTGGAACCCTATGAGCCATTCAGTCCCTGTACAGGAGGAGCAGGAGCTTGGTCCGTATTGCCGGTAATAAGTCGGACTCGTTTCCTGTTGAGGTTGGACTCCACCAGGGCTGCCCTTCGTCACCGATTCTGTTCATAAGTTATATGGACAGAATTTCTAGGCACAGCCAAGGAGCAGAGGGGGTCTTGTTCGGTCACCTCAGAATCTCGTCTCTGCTATTTGCAGATGACGTGGTCCTGTTGGCTTCATCGGACAGTGACCTCCGGAGTGCGAAGCAGCGGGGATGAGAGTCAGCACCTCTAAATCCTAGGCCATGGTTCTCAGCCGGAAAAGGGTGGAATGCTCTCTCCGGGTTGGGAACACATTACTGCTTCAAGTGGAGGAGTACAAATATCTCAGGGGTCTTGTTCACGAGTGAGGGAAGAATGGAGCGGGAGGTCGACAGACGGATTGGTGCGGCATCCGCAGTAATGCGGGCTCTGCAACGATCCGTCATGGTGAAGAGAGAGCTGAGCCAAAAGGCGAGGCTGTCGATTTACCAGTCGATCTACGTTCCTACCCTCACTTATGGCCACGAGCTTTGGGTAGTGACATAAAGAGCAAGATCGCGGAGACAAGCGGCCGAAATGAGTTTTCTCCGCAGGGTGGCTGGACTTTCCCTTAGAGAGAGGGTGAGGAGTTCAGTTATCCGGGAGAGACTCGGAGTAGAGTCGCTGCTCCTCTGCATTGAGAGGAGTCGGTTGAGGAGGTTCGGGCATCTGGGAGAAGGCCACGGGGCAGACCCAGGACACGCTGGAGGGATTATATTTCCCGGCTGGCCTTGGAACCCAGAGGAGCTGGAGGAGGTGGCTGGGGAGAGGGAGGCCTGGGCTTCCCTGCTTAGGCTGCTGTCCCCACGACCCGACCTCTGATAAGCGGTGGATAATGGATGGATGGAGGGTATAGTGGAACCTCGGGTCATGACCGTAATTCATTCCAGAACTCTAGTCGCAACCCGATTTGGTCGTGACCCAAAGTAATTTCCCCCATATTATTGTATGTAAATACAATTAATCCGTTCCGGACCGTACGAGCTGTTTGTACATATATTTACGCTCGCTCGTTCTGAACATGTGTGGAAATCATCAGCGTGTACGAACCAGAAGGAAAACTGGCTTGTTTGTCACCAAGTGTGTGGTCGTGAACAGATACAAAAGTTTGGTGAGCCTTTTGGTCGTAACCCAATTTGTACGTGGTCCGAAACGTTCTTGACCCGAGGTTCCACTGTATGTCAAAAATCAGTAAATCCTCAGGAAAACACTCACAAATGTCTCCAAACAACTTGACTGTGGACTCTCATTTCTGACTGGGAAATAAATAGCCAGAGGGAGGAGTCGGAGCTGTGATGCCAGGGTGGCCCTGCCTCCTGGGGCTTCACCCACAAAAAACAGAGGGAATGGAGGCACATTTTAAGAAACTGAACAAAAATAAGAAGTGAAATGTGAAACTCTCTGTGATAACATCAAAACATGAAACTTACAATGAACAAAAACAACAGCAGTAAAGCCCAAATTCAAAGTGATTCCTAACTCTCTCTTCCTGCTGTTTGCCTGAGGCCACTCTGACTTCGATAATACAGGTTGGACAATGTTTGTTCACATGGCTATTCAAGGAATCAAAGGTTTCTATTATTTGGAACCCTTGATACGTAAGGAAGAGCGTCTCCATCAGTGCTGTGGAGTCGGAAGCAAATATTGGGTTTCTGGAGTCGACTCAGAGTAAATATAAATTGTAATACTGTATAATGAGTTAGAACTTCCAATTTTCACATTTGCCGTTTTAATTAAACAGACTTCTTCTAGACTTTTGATAAAAGTGTAGCTTATTTTTTTTTTTTTTATTTTGTAAGTTTAATCTTTTGATTAAATTCTGTGTTTGCAAGCCACAACAACATCACTACAGCCTTTAAACCCAAAATTAACAGGTTAGGAGGCTAAAAAGTTAGCCTGATGATTTGTGCTGGCAGTGATGAAGATCCTTGTATCTTCTATGTTATGTGCTTTTAATCAATAGCGTGAATGTACATGTGTAAATATGAATAGAGGAGTCAAAGTGGGTGGTACCTGATACTGAGGAGCCGGGAGCTTGAAGATTTTGTGTTTCGACTCCACAGCCCTACTCAGCATTGTGTTTTATTTTTGCCTTCCACAGTTTTGCCTTGTGCAGTCTTGAATTTCCCTCAATCATTACATTCTCCTGCTATTTCTTGTTAGGCCAGTGTATTAGCCTAGCAGCAGGTGGTGCTGTTGTCTTGCTCTTTTTTCCCCCAAGTTGGCTCACTTTTGCCATTTGTTGATTATTCAGGTGACACATGCTTTGTCACTTAATGGGTTTATTAATTAAATACAAACTTCTTCATATGCCTAATTTCCACATTACTCCGTTTTTTTTTTTTTTTTGTTTTTTTTTCCTTTCTTCCCCACCGAGTTTATGTAAGAATTACTTACACAGTACAGATGAGAAAAAGTGGATTTTTATTTGGGTATTTTAATCTTCCTACCACATCTCAAAAACATGGTGGTTAGAATTACTGGTGATTCCAGGTTAGCCCAGTGTGAGTGGGCACTGTGATGAGACCGGTGTGCCGGCCAAGCCTGGACTTTGAGGTGGCTTCTAGTGCTGCTGGGATCGGCTCCAAACACCTGTGACCCCGCACTGATTTGGGTTTGAGTACTTCTTATAATGTGTCACTTTCTAAGGGAAATTTCATTATGTGAATTTATATTCATGAAGTGTTCTCAAAATTTCATTAAAATATTATTTTGCTGACCTATAAATGTCTCTCTATTATAAAAAAAAAAAAAAACTTGGAAGGAGACGAGACGTGATTTTCCCAAAGAGACACTTTCACGTCCCGTGAGACGAGTCTTTGTACCAAGAGATTTAACCACACCCGGGGCTGGAAATAAAAGAGTAGAAGACAAAGTAGAACGTCATAAAGAATTCAAAAACGTTGGTGCGGTAGACATGTAGAGCAGGTTAGAGATAAAAATTCGAAAATCCAAATAAAGGATAGTAAAGATCGCATTAGCGCAAACAAACGGAAATTATTACTCGGTGAAATAACGGAACAGCGAAAAGAGATCGAATATATTGTTCAGTTTTAAACTTTAGATCGTCTAATTCATGTTGCCATCAGGGAAAAAGTCGTGTTTCTTCCCAATGAAGAGGCGTATCCGCGAGAATTAAATGATTTGTTGTTTGGTGAAAGTGAAATCCAGCAAGAGAAAATTTCAAGCCCCACGAGACAAGAGCTTATGCAAAGAGATTTGGAAAAGTCCTGCCCACATAGCCACACACACGGTTCAATTATTTCTCATTTGTATGAATGCTATTGTCAGACACATTCCATGTAGAGAGAAAGAAACTTTGCGTTGTCACGATGTAATTCCAAACATGGAATCAAAATTCAATGTGATATTGATGAAAAGGTAAAAGCGAAAAGAGGGTGAATATATGGACATAGGTGATATGACAGAAGTGCGCCACGCAAGATGCGATTACATGGCACAGCAGCAAGCCAGCAGCTGATTGAGCAAAGAGGAGGTTAAAAAAAAAAACCTATTTCTTTCCCATTGTATCACAGTTTAAGAGGGGGTTTCGGAGGAGCGACCGTGTCTCCTTGGGGTGCGTTCAGCCCCCCTCTTCACAAAGCGAGTGGCAGAAAAGTGAAGTGGCCGGCCCATAGCACCAGCCTGGGGTATGTGGGTGGGGGATGGCGAGCGAAGCCCCCTAGGTCATACAAAAATTGAAGGAATGGCAGACACTAAGGAGACGGCAAGTCAAGGTGCCACGTTTATAAAACTTTCCATGGATTTGAGGGTGAAAATAGACGTACGTCAAAATAACAGGAAAATGTGTACGTCATTGATGTAGCAGTTCTTTTATGAACGTTATTGTTGTCACTTACTGCAAAATAAATAAATGACCTTTTCTCGTTCTCGTTTCTTGCATTTTTCTTTTCTGATGTGCGAAAGAACAAAAGGATAAAAGTAATTGTTTTGCGTTTTTTCATTTTTCCCTTTTAAGTTGCAAATCAAATAAGTGATTCTCTTTTTTAAATGATATTTTCTGAAACGAAATTTCAAATACCAAAAAGTACACGGACCGACCTGGCAAGTTGACAAGCATCAAGCAGGTTATGTAATCTCATAAGGTGGTGATGTTGATCCTACCAGAGGTGTAGGCTGACAAGTCTCATCCATTTGTCCTTCTGTTTTTTGTATCTGCTATCCATATCCTGCTCAGTGTTGCCTTTGAGTTTTCCTCACAGTGAGTTGTCTAAATGAATGCACAGTGGGTTCAGAAAGTATTCCGACCCCTTTTATTTTCTGTTAACTTGTTGTGTTGTAGATGTAATCTTTACATGGATTAGTTTGCCATTATTGCACATGCTTGTTCACTCTGTAACCCACAATGATGAAGTCAAAATGTGTTTTTTAGACAGATTTGCAAATGTAATTCTATGGTCTTCCTCTGCTTGGGCAGAGTTTGGAGTGGTGCCACCCCTCGTCCAACTCCTGTTACGGACAGGATTCCGTTTCTTTCAGTCCAGCCCCTGGTTAGCCATTTGGAGTTGAAGGGATTGATTTAACCTTTGCTGCAGCCTCTCCCTATAAGCAGTGGGATTTCTTCTTTGGACAGCAGAGATTACGGCCAGGTAAAGCAGTGAGCTCAGGAGGGAAGCAATGACTTTGGGTCTCACAAGGGTTTTTAAAGGAAGGAATAGAAGTCTTGTCGTTGTTTCCCTGACGGTTGTCAGTCATTGAGTTGTGGGCCTTCGTTCGAACATTGGTGCCAAGCTCGTATCTCTGAGAGACGTACCTGCGCCATTACAAGGTCCTATATCGATCATTTTATCAGATAAGCCACTGAGGCTGCATTTCAAAGGGATGCCCAATGATATTAAGAGTGTCCGGTAGTGGCTTCCTAAGACACAACTTGTGTTCCAGCCTGGCAGAATGGATTATAGCCAGTCTGTCCTACACTACAGAGCCAGAGCCCACTTCTACAATATCAGGTGTTAGAGAAGTCTGTCAGTTACACTCTCATGTCTACTCAGTGACTGACTACACGACTACCTCACGGGTCACCGCATAACCCTACAATGCAAGTCTTTGTGAGGTAGGTGGGAGATCCATACACATTCTGCACAGACTGAGGGGGTCAGGAATCCCACCCCAGGTACCTAAAATAACAGCACTAGCCATGGTGCCACCATGCTAAGCCACTTTGGACTTTGTTGTTGCTAAACATTCCACCTTGGGGCCCAGCATCTGCAGGCAGGGTCTCTTAGTGCCAGGGTGGCAACTGGAGGAGAAAAATCTTTCCATTCTTTCCTGCTAAGGCTAGCATGTGATTTGCTCAGCTTTGAAGTATTAATAGTCTTTAATGGAGTTTTATTCCCCCATGACAGGCATTTTAATCCTTTGTTTAGAAGCTGGGAGGTGCGCTTTGAGGGCCCATTCATAAGTCGGAGGCTTGTAGAGCCTGCACATACGGCACAAATATGCACCCTGTCATAATCCCTTTAAGCACAATCTGGGGCTAAGAAGGTAAGCGGCTGCTGCTGCTGCTGAATGGGCAGTGTTGCAGTGGTCCATGTTCTCCCACTAATCTTTCCTGGAACTCATGAAAAAGTTTATGGAAGGAAATGCTTCTCGTGGAAGTGATTTACTTCATTTACTCTAACTTTCACGACTACCGTTTAGACCTGGGATTACAAACTCGCTTTACTGAGTGCCAAAAATAACATTTTACGGTTCCATGATTGGCTGTCATTGGCCAAATTGCATATTTTGTTGACATTTGAAGTAAAAAAAAAACATAGTAAATACAGAATCGATTACAAACAAACATAAGCAATGTCACTTTTGTGAAGTGCTTCATGGTCAGTTGGTGCAGTGTAGGTGTTAAACACTATATGTCTGTGTGATGAAGTGTCCAGTATATGTGTGGAGCTGCAGATGAATCTCTTGGCTGTTTTGCCTCATTGAACCAACACTGCACACGATTTTCCAGGCCTGGATGTCAGCTTTGAGACTCTCACTCCACCGCTGCTCTGTAATAGGTCTTTGACCTGTCTTGAACTTTGCCTATGTATTGCTACCACCAGCCCAGCTTCAAACATCTCACCTGGGGTCAGCAGCAACTTGATCTGCCACAGTGTGACCGCACACCAAGGCCAGTAGACTTTAACAGATGAAGAAGAGCTGGTGGAGCTGCAGAGGCAGCTGTCCTCACTTCCTGTAATGCAAATGGCATTTCAGATCCCGGATCTCGGCACTGAGACTCTCCAACATATCCTGAGAAGAGCCCACCACATCCATTTTAGGTCCCTGCTGCACTAGGCACTTGATAAGTCAGATCGTAGGTCTGCTATCACCAATGTAGCACTGGTACCAAGTGTCAAATGCATTCTCTGCTCTTCACATTGCTCTGTTAGGTGGCTCTAAATCCTTAAAATGACCACTTACTAGTAACTGCAGTAGTTGGAATTCATTTGTGACTTTGCAGGCATTTTTATAGGCTCCTCTGCTGTGGAGACTCATCCCCAGATTGATGCAACTTGTCAACACTGTTACAATACTTTGAACGTCCATGTCCCATCTTGTCTGTCTGAGCTTCTGCAACTGTATGTTGTGCCTACCAAATCTGATCCTCTCAGGATGGTCCAGCTGCTTATTGTTCCTAGGAATCAGAAGAGTACTGTGGGTGACCGAACCTTCTGTGTCCCTTTTGTGATGCCACTATCAGTGACTTAAAACATGTATCTGTTTGCAGACCCTTTTGTATAATTTTATATGGCTCCCTTTTTATGTATTTTTAACTATTTTTGTTGTGCTTTGTGCCACTTTATTGAGCAGTGACAGGCACAGTATAAATTAAATATAATATTATTTAACTACTGTTCCCAGGCCTTTTATTTGCCTGCTGCCATTATCCTTCCTCCATTTATACTCTCTGTTTCTTTTCTTTTTAGCTCTCAGGAAGATGACCGACCGATGTCTCCCTTCTATATGAGGTATGGCGCGCCTCTTAATTCTCATTGTCTTCGTCCACTCACGTGTGTTGATATCTGCAGGCTGTTAACCTGCTGTGGTCTTGTGTTTACTCAACTGTCTAGAGAGAGCGAGCTTTCAGTATTAGGGCGTTACCTCCGTCTGTTACTTTATTGCCAAAACAAACTGAAATTCATAGATTCTCAACATTTTCATGTAATAAAGGGTCCTCACCCAGAGATTCAAAGCCAAAATGTATCATATGTTTGAAATGCTCACTATGAACAACGCTACATAGAGTAACTGGTTACCTCTGACTGCTTGGCACAGCAGTTTTTAATAGAGGTCTCTTGGGCAGACATAGCCGATCGATTCTACACATCTTGTTTCAGCCGCACTCTGTAGTCCTCTTTAAACATGAGACTTGGGAAATTTTTTGGTGCATTCTCTCGGGAATGTACTTGGTATAGTTCATAGGATGCATAAAAACCACCCTAAACTCAAAAAACGAAACAGGAGTTAATAGCACAAAAAAGTGAAGGAATTATTAGAGTAGGTGGAATGCAGAAATAAAGGCCAATACTGTCAGAGCCTACCGATAGCAGACCCTGACCATCCATGGGGTAGCTGTGTTCTATTTCCAACAAGAAAAAATGTCATTATGTGTAACAGAAACCTCTAAATCACAAAACATCAACATAATTACAGTAGGATGGACATGTCTAGTGTCCACTGCTGTACAGATGAAGATTTAGTACACGTCATTCGTGTGTCACCAACCCAAAGCCCAATGTCGCAATTGGGACAGTAGATGCATGTTTTTTTTTATTTTTTTGCAAATATTTCTTATAATAATTTTTCGAGAGATGTAGAATGGGTAGGTCAGGCACCGACAATCAGCACACCCAAAGAGTTGATGTAGTCAACCACAGCACAAGACTTATTGACTTCCACGTTTCCCCCGACACATACATTGACAGTTACTGCATTGTCAGCAGTGCATTGGAGGCTAACATCTTTCTTGTTGTTGCACTCAGTTACAAATATTTTGTCTTTTTGTCACGCAGCTGCTGTACTTTCACCACGGTGAACCTTCACAGAACCGAATTCACTACGCGTATCAGGGCGGGTTGGTAGTACAGAACATTAGAACACTCTAGACGAGAACTGGCCATTCAGCCCAACAAAGCTCGCCAGTCCTCTCCACTTATTTACATCAAGTCGAGTTTTGAAAGTCCCCAACGTTTTACTGTCTACCACACTACTTGGTCGCTTATTCCAAGTGTCTGTCGTTCTTTGTGTAAAGAAAAACTTCCTAATGTTTGTGCAAAATTTACCCTTAACAAGTTTCCAACTGTGTCACTGTGTTCTTGATGAACTCATTTTAAAATAACAGTCTCAATCCACTGGACTAATACACTTCATCATTTTAAACACTTCAGTCAGGTCTCCTCTTAATCTTCTTTTGTTTAAACTGTAAAAGCTCAGCTCTTTTAATCTTTCCTCATAACTCATCCCCTGTAGCCCTGAATCAGCCCAGTCGCTCTTCTCTGGACCTTTTCTTGTGCTGCTATGTCCTTTTTGTTGCCTGGAGACCAAACCTGCACCCCGGACTCCAGATGAGGCCTCACCAGTGTGTTATAAACCTTGAGCAGAACCTCCTGTGACTTGTACTCCACATCAAGGCGCTATATAACCTGACGTTCTGTTAGCCTTCTTAATGGCTACTGAACAATGTCGGGAAGTCGATAGCTTAGAGTCCACTAGGACTCCTAACTCCTTCTCATAAGGTGTACTCTCGATTTTCCGACCGCTCATTGTGTATTCAAACCTAACATTTTTACTCCCTATGTGTAATTCTATACATTTACTGACATTAAATTTCATCTGCCACAAACCTGCCCAAGCCTGTATGCTATCCAGGTCCTTCTGTAATGATATGACGGATTTCCAATTATCTGCTAATCCACCTGTCTTGGTATCATTTGCAAACTTAACCAGCTTACTTATTTTCTGATTTAGATGTAGAAGAGTAAAAAAATAATAATAATAATAATACCAAATAAGGATCTAAAAACAAGAAAATTGGTCTGTTTGGCCTATTCTGTTGTCTGATGTTAGACTCCAGCAACAGCAGCATGGTAGCATCTTCTTTGCTCCCACTCGGGCCACATAAATGAGGTTTGTAGCTGTAATGTTGAGGACTGATAACTTTGTTTGGTGGGCAATGAATGAGTGAAAATAACATAAAATCAATATGCACATTGGGAAACCAAAGCAGCAAATGGCTAAAGTTTTCATTTCTACTTGGGGCAAATAAAGTACGTTTATCTATCTATGTACTGTATAGTGCCTTGTCTGTCTGTCTATTATATAGTGCCTTTTTGACTATCTATCTATCTATCTATCTATCTATCTATCTATCTATCTATCTATCTATCTATCTATCTATCTATCTATCTATCTATCTATCTATCTATCTATCTATCTATCTAGATCGATCCCGATCGATCGTTAAGTGCCTTTCCTATCTGTCTGCCTGTCTGTGTATCTATCTAAACCAGGTCAGGGTGGTAGTGACCACTGCCGCATTTTCCCAGCAAAGCACTTCGACTATAACAGTGGTCAGTTCAACAAGTGATGACGAGAAGAAGCAGCAAAAACAGGCAGCTCTATCTAATGAGGGAACAGTTGCATATTATTATACCAATTGAACCTATACACCAAATAAAAAACATAGTCCCCATTGATTACTCAGATTTCAGCCCGTCTTAGGCAGGCATCACAGCTAATAAACAATAACGTGCATGTCATTGATATGTTTGTGCTCGAGTCATCAGTGTCACCAACAACAAAACTCATGTTTTTTGAGACAGCTAATGGTATTAAAACTGAGAAAAAAGGATGCACTAGTAGCTGATGTATGCTTCACATTTTTGTCTGGAAGATGGCAAACAGTTCATCATCTGTACATGATTAGGTCGAGACGGTGAGGAAACGGCTCTCTTTTGCTGTTTTCACAGGTATTGCTAGCACGGCTGCACCAAGTGATATGCAGGTACAAGAAAAGGGCGAGCAGTGGTGGGACGACAGTGACTGTCATCACAGCTGTAGCTCTCCTCCATTCCTGATTTGCCATGCTGCCGGTGCTGGCTGATGACGGCAGCGCTCAGCCCATGTGTATAGGGAAAAAAACACACAAATTCTGACCTGACCATTCCCACTCATGTTGCATGGTTACAAACCAGATACATATTTGATCTAGGAATACACATGAAAGTGACTCAAACCTGATTTGAAAAGTTTGGAGTTTCTGTGTCCACACATCCCTGTAAACATCAGATTTGTGTGTCATTAAGGCAAAAAAACTCGATTTGAGTCACTTCAGCCTGGTAATGTGAACGTAGTCAAATTGCATTGTGGCATGATCGAAATATTTGATCATATAAATGAAGCTGAAACAAAAAACTAACATCAGTCCATTTCTTAAATGAGTGGAAAATAAAATGAATGACAAAACAAAAGGACAGCAGGCTAAGCCATTCCTGCACTATAAAGCACCACCTGCTCGTGGGCCAACTTCCACATTCTGTCCTCAGTCTAACCTTTGTCCAGCACTATCTCACCACTCTGAACTCCACAGTCTGGTGACTAGAAAGGACTTTTAAGGACTTGGGACATGATTACTTATGGGGAGTCAATAGTAAGGACTTCCAAGGTCCAAGGGCTGGACTGCTAGAGCTCCCCTACTGGCATCATATCAGGCAGGTCTTAAGCAGCCAATGAGCTGTGCCACTAAAACCCTGGGCTGGACTTTGTGGTCTCCAGTGGTTCACATCCCAGCCCTGGCTCTTTGGGTATTCCCAAGTAAGTCTTTTCCTACAAATTCACAAATAATGTTCCTGTGAAAGAGTACGTAGTCCAGCAATACTTATTTAATGTGCTATTATCCACAACAAGCTTAATCTTAAAAATATTGTTTGTTATTGTGGCACTTTTTAATTTGAGAAACCACAGACTAAAACCTAATAGGGATTTAGATGGTGAATTCGAACTCTATCTCCACGTTGGCGTTTTACAGGAGCTTTAAAAGGGAAATGTTCGTTTTTGCATGTGTTTTGACCAGTTTGTTTAAAATTCCGGCCAAATCATTATTGATACAATCAGCACTCCAGCTATTTTTAGCCGTCTGATGTTACATAATGGCTATTTGTTTGCATATGTGAATGCTGGAGTATTGTGCAACTGCCCTCTCTGCAGTGTTCCTGTTAGCGGCTTATTCATCCCTCCATTTTCTGGACCATCATTTCCTATTGCAGTATCACAGCGAGCTGAAACAAACATACAAATTGTAATACAAAGTAAGTTTATCATGGGGCCATACTCACTTAGGCATCCAGGGGCAGTGTATTTTAATTATATTTATAAGCTCATTAGCCACTGCAGATCTCTCTAATAATCTACCGCACCTTCAGGAAGTACTCAGATCTCTTCATTTTTTTCTTGTTCTTATGTTGCAGCCTTCTTGCAAAATCTTTTAAATTAATTTTTTCCTCATCAAGCAAACACTTCTCGCCTCAAAATGACAAAGCAAAAAAACACATTTTTAGAAATTTTTGCAAATTTATTAAAAAAAAAAAAAAAGTACAATTCTGAACCATGTGCCCACAGGGGATGGAACAGCTGTGAGCCATTATTTACTTCAGTATCATTTTTGTCAAAATTTTAGTATCAATCCAACACTAGTGTGGAGATGGGAGAGACTTCCGGAAGGACAATCATCACTGTAACACTCCACTGATTAGGGCTTTATGACAAAGTGGCCAGACTAAAGTCTCGTTAAAAGACACGTGGAAGTTCATGTGTCCATCCATCCATCCTCTTCCACTTATCCGAGATCGGGTCGCGGGAGCAGCAGCTTGAGCAGAGATGCCCAGACTTCTCTCGCCCCGGCCACTTCTTCTAGCTCTTCCGGGAGAATCCCAAGGCGTTCCCAGGCCAGCCGAGAGACATAGTCCCTCCAGCGTGTCCTGGGTCTTCCCTGGGGCCTCCTCCCGGTTAGACGTGCCCGGAACACCTCACCAGGGAGGCGGAGTGGTGGCTCTGAGGCTAAGGATCTGCGCTGGTATCCCAAAGGTTGCCGTCTCAAATTCCCGTCACTGCCAAAAGAGATGCTACTCTGCTGGGCCCTTGAGCAAGGCCCTTAACCTTCAGTTGCTCCAGGGGCGCTGTACAATGGCTGACCCTGCGCTCTGACCCCAAGGGGTATGCGAAAACTAACAAATTCCTAATATAAGAAATTGTATAAGGCGAAATAAAGAACAAAAAAAAAAATCCTGATCAGATGCCCGAGCCACCTCATCTGACTGCTCTCGATGCGCTGGAGCAGCGGCTCTACTCTGAGCTTCTCACCCTATCTTTAAGGGAAAGCCCAGACACCCTACGGAGGAAAATCATTTCAGCCGCTTGTATTCGCGATCTCGTTCTTTTGGTCACTACCCATAGCTCATGACCATAGGTGAGGGTAGGAACATAGATCGACTGGTAAATTGAGAGCTTTGCCTTACGGCTCAGCTCCTTTTTCACCACGACAGACCGATGCAGCGCCCGCATTACTGTGGACGCTGCACCGATCCGCCTGTCGATCTCACGCTCCATTCTTCCCTCACTCGTGAACAAGACCCCGAGATACTTGAACTCCTCCACTTGAGGCAGGATCTCGCTCCCAACCCTGAGAGGGCACTCCACCCTTTCCCGGCTGAGGACCATGGTCTCGGATTTGGAGGTGCTGATTCCCATCCCAGCCGCTTCACACTCGGCTGCGAACCGATCCAGAGAGAGCTGAAGATCACGGCCTGATGAAGCAAACAGGACAACATCATCTGCAAAAAGCAGTGACCCAATCCTGAGTCCACCAACCCGGACCCCCTCAACGCCCTGGCTGCGCCTAGAAATTCTGTCCATAAGAGTTATGAACAGAATCTGTGACAAAGGGCAGCCCTGGCGGAGTCCAACTGTCACTGGAAACGGGTTTGACTTACTGCCGGCAATGCGGACCAATCTCTGACCCCGATCGTACAGGGACCGAACAGCCCTTATCAGGGGGGCCGGTACCCCATACTCTCGGAGTACCCCCCACAGGATTCCCCGAGGGACACGGTCGAATGCCTTTTCCAAGTCCACAAAACACATGTAGACTGGTTGGGCAAACTCCCATGCACCATCCAGGACCCTGCTAAGGGTGTATAGCTGGTCCACTGTTCCACGACCAGGACGAAAACCACACTGTTCCTCCTGAGTCCGAGGTTCAACTATTCGATGGACCCTCCTCTCCAGGACCCCCGAATAGACTTTTCCAGGGAGGCTGAGGAGTGTGATCCCTCTCCCTCTTGGCCTGCCAGTACCTATCAGCTGCCTCCTGAGTCCCACAGGACAAAAGGGTCCTGTAGGACTCCTTCTTCAGCTTGACGGCATCCCTCACCACTGGTGTCCACCAACGGGTTTGGGGATTGCCGCCACGACAGGCACCGACCACCTTACGGCCACAGCTCCGGTCAGCCGCCTCAACAATAGAGGCATGGAACATGGCCCATTCGGACTCAATGTCCCCCACCTCCCTCAAGTTCTGCCGGAGGTGGGAATTGAAGCTACTTCTGACAGGGGACTCTGCCAGACATTCCCAGCTGACCCTCACAACACGTTTGGGCCTACCAGGCCTGACCGGCATACTCCCCCACCATCGAAGCCTACTCACCACCAGGTGGTGATCAGTTGACAGCTCCGCCCCGCTCTTCGCCCGAGTGTCCAGGACATGTGGCCGCAAGTCAGACGACACGACCACAAAGTCGATCATTGAACTGAGACCTAAGGTGTCCTGGTGCCAAGTGCGCGTATGAACACCCCTGTGCTTGAACATGGTGTTCGTTACGGACAATCCGTGACGAGCACAGAAGTCCAATAACAAAACACCGCTCGGGTTCAGATTGGGGGGGGGGGGGGCATTTCTCCCAATCACGCCCTTCCAGGTCTCACTGTCATTGCCCACGTGGTCATTGAAGTCTCCCAGCAGTACGAGGGAGTCCCCAGAAGGTATGCCCTCTAGCACCCCCTCCAGGGACTCCTAAAAAGGGTGGGTACTCCAAACTGCTGTTCAGTGCATACGCACAAACAACAGTTAGGACCCGTCCCCCCCCACCTGAAGGTGGAGGGAAGCTACCCTCTCGTCCACCAGGGTAAACCCCAATGTACAGGCTCCAAGTCGGGGGGCAATAAGTATGCCCACACCTGCTCGGCGCCTCTCACCGGGGGCAACTCCAGAGTGGTAGAGAGTCCAACCCCTCTCAAGGAGATTGGTTCCAGAGTCCAAGCTGTACGTCGAGGTGAGCCCGACTATATCTAGCCGGAACCTCTCGACCTCACGCAATAGCTCAGGCTCCTTCCCCTTCAGAGAGGTGACATTCCACGTCCCAAGAGCCATCTTCTGTAGCCGAGGATCGGACCGCCAAGGTCCCCGCCTTCGGCCACCACCCAACTCACACTGCACTCGACCTTTTTGGCCCCTCCCATAGGTGGTGAGCCCATGGGAAGGGGGACCCATGTTACCTCTTCGGGCTGTGCCTGGCCGAGCCCCATGGGTGCTCCTGACCAGGCGCTCGACATAGAGCCCCACCTCCAGGCCTGGCTCCAGTGGGGGGCCCAGTGACCTGCGTTCGGGCAAGGGAAAACGTTGTCCAAAGTTTTGATTCATCATTGGAGGTTTGTGGAACCGCTCTTTGTCTCATCCCTCACCTAGGACCAGTTTGCCTTGGGTGGCCCTACCAGGGGCATAAATTCCCGGACAACAGAGATCCTAGGATCATTGGGACACGCAAACCCCTCCACCACGATAAGGTGGCGGTTCAAGGAGGGGAAGTTCATGTGTGGTTTGCCTAAAGGACTCTTGTACTGTGAGAACCAAGATTCACTGGTCTGATAACACTGAGATTAGCATCATGAATGGAGGAAACCAGACACCACTCATCACCTGTGTAATGCTATTCCAGCAGTGAAGCATGGTGGTGGTAGCATCAGTGACTGTGAGACTAGTCGGGGTTGAGGGAACGCTCAATAGAGCAAAGTGTGGAGATATCCTTCATGAAAACCTGTTTTACAACATTCTGGAACAGACCCGGACAAAGCAAAGACAACATAGGAGGTGGCTTGGGGACAATCCTGTGAAAGTTCTTTAGTGGCCTGGCCAGAGCCCTGAAACAAAAGCCTCTGGAGCAGTGTTCCCCAACCTCGGACCCCCTGTGGCTGCAGGTTTTTGTTCCAACCAGCTTCTGTTTTTAATTGGACTCCTTGGCTAATTAAGTGATGTGTTATTCCCAAGTTCTGTGTTTTGGGAACAATATAGAAATTAGAAAACTAAGTTTGGTATGTATGTATGTGTATACAGTAATCCCTCGCTACTTCGCGGTTCACTTTTCGCGGATTCACGACTTCGTGGGGTTTTAAATACAAGTGATTGCCCGCCTATCGCGGAAGTTATGTTCCAGACCCATCAGCAACAGGAGAAAATTCGCGATATAGAAAGACCATATAAATAAACATTTTTATAGTTTAAGCCTTAAAATACCCATCCCACATGCTTTAAACACATGTAAACTTAAAAAACACACTTTAACACATATGATATGTGGATGTCGGGGTAAGGATATGAGTAACATCTCACTATTATAAAACATTTTAACTTCATGCAAGACAAGACAGTGAGACAGGAAAATAGGTGCTGTACAGGCTTTTAAATTATTGACACGCAGAGCGACAAGCAGCACAAAGCCAGCACAAAGTCCACTTCTCCTTCGCGTTCATTCAGCTCCCCACCCCCTTGACAATGCGAAATGGCAGGAGCGTACTGCGCCTCCGGGGAGGGGGGTTTGAGCAAACGTGCGTTCAGCCCTCACACACCCCCACTCCTCCTCCTCCTTCTGAACGCGCAGAGCGACAAGCAGGCATTTTGGCAGAAGCAGCACAAAGTCCATTTCTGCTCAGCGTGAGTTCAGCTGCCCCCCTTCACAAAGCGAGTGCAGACACATTGACGTCTGATTGCTGCGTGCAGTGTTGGTCTGCGGTGTTTAAGAATGTAGAAAGTGTTTAAGAGCATAGGAAGTGTTTATAAGAGTGTGGGAAAGGTTAACAAGAGAGTGAGAAAGGTTTATAAGAGTGTGGGAAGGGTTTATAAAGCCTTAAAATATGTATAAATAATAAAATAAATATAGGTTGCTACTTCGCAGATTTTCACCTATCGCGGGGGGCTCCGGAACGTAACCCCCGCGATAGGTGAGGGATGACTGTATATATATGTATATCTCTATATATAATCTTCATCTGGATCTTGATCTTTGTTTGTCTGCAAATGAATTAGAAGATGAAGCACTAGATGGCAGTAGAGAGACAGCTAAAACATAGGCATTGCATTAAGAATCTCCTCCAGGCTCATACTACTGAAGACTGTAGTACTCCAGTCACACCTCAAAACACAGACATTCAAACTAAACAAATTGTTGTGCTTTAAATTAACTAATCTTTATATATAATCTTCATTTGGATCTTGATCTTTGTTTGTCCGCGAATTCCACGCATGCGTAGACCACCTTCCAGTTTAGTACGTCGTTGTTACTCACGGATGTCAACAATGTGCCGGAATAACGAAAGGGTTGGTGGACAGTGTTACACTGGTTAGCTCCTGAGGCCTGGTTTGAGAATGAGATTGCCGAAGATAAAAGGTGCGTGCCTACGTAACATATGAATGAAAGACAGACAGTGGGTAAAATGAATGACAACGTAACAGCACGTTCCGGAAATTAATATTGTTACGTTGTAGCCGGCGAGTGCAGCGCATCTCACAGTTGTACCCTGGCTTGCTCACATGTCAGTAAAGTGATCCCTATTTATGCTTTAAAGAGCCTGGATACCTATGTGTCCCCCTTTTATAACCATTGCTCCGTGTATATTGCTTTACTCTTTGGATTGCCACAAAGCAACCTGTGAGATTGGAGAAAGGTTGAGAAGAAATCGTGAGAGGAAACGACAGCGTCGTGAAAACGAGACGGACTGTGAACGGAGAGAAGCAGAAATGCTCCTACACCACCACATAATTACTATTCGGACGGTGATTCCAAGTAGGCCATTCCTATCGAATCAATGTCCAAGGGTTTTGTTTTGTAATTTTGTTTTCCCTTATAAAAAATCATAATGCTGTGCAACAAAGGGCCCAGTTCATGACTGGCAGCCGCGTTTAAACAGGGAGCCCTTCACAGACAACTTTAACACGCGCAACGTAGTTGAGCGCACATGGCTAGTATGTATGTATATGTGTATATATATATATATATATATATATATATATATATATATATATATATATAGATTGATTGTCACAGGAGGCTGGGAGTGGTACCCAGCCAGGAGGAACAGAGGAGGGCTCACGCCTCCCCCAGACCACGTGGGGGCAACCGCCCTGGTGGCTTTGGGGACCATGGGAACAGAGCTTTGAAGCTCAACCTTATAGGGGCCTGTGGTCACCGTCGGGGCGCCCCAATGCCTATGAAGCCCTGGCCCTCAGCACTTCTGCCACACCCTGGTGTGCTGAGGGGAAGAAGACCAGGGACGCATGGAGTGCTTCCGGGTGCACAGCCGGTACTTCACCACACTGGGGAGTGCCGGCAGAGGCTAATCGGGAGGCACCTAGAGCACATCCGGGTGTGTATAAAAGGGGCCGCCTCCCTCCGTTCGATGGCTGGAGTCAGGAGAGGAGAAGGACAGAGCTCTGGAGGAGAGGAAAAGAGGCGGCCTGAAGAGAAAGGCATTGAGTGAGAGGCTGGACTTTGGGGGAGTTGTTTGGGGTTGTGTGCTGCACCATGTAAATAGTTATGTATAATAAACGTGTGTGTTGGGTGAACCACCGCTGTCCGCCTGTCTGTGTCCGGGCCAGCTTCCACAATATATATATATATATATATTAATAATATATATAGTAAGTAAATGGATGCTTGGTGGCGCTATTGCCTCCAAAGCACCCCAGCCACAATAAATACACAATGAATAAACAATAAATTTCCTCCTCTCCTCCCAGCAGCTCTGACACACTCCCTACCAACTCTGGGTCTCCACCAGTCCTTTATATAGTCCTTGACCCGGAAGTGCTGACAAGTCACGTGAACAGGAGAAGCACGACCGGGTCAGATGCAGAATTGCATTTTTCTTCAGCCCGGAAGTACTTCTGTTCTTCCGTCCCCGTGACTTGGGAGTACTTCTGGGCTATATGGGAAACAAAAATCCCTGCGTCTCCTTGCAGTGTCACACAGTGGCACCCATGGTACCCAGCAGGGTTGTGAAACCAAACTCCATCTCCCATGATGCCCTGCGGGAATCCGGGGCACCTCTAAGCTGCAGGGAAGTCGCCATTTAGTGCCTTGGGTGTGTGTGTGTATGTATATATATACACACAGTTAGGTCCATAAATATTTGGACAGAGACAACTTTTTTCTAATTTTGGTTCTGTACATTACCACAATGAATTCTAAATGAAACAACTCCGATGCAGTTGAAGTGCAGACTTTCAGCTTTAATTCAGTGGGGTGAACAAAACGATTCCATAAAAATGTGAGGCAACTAAAGCATTTTTTGAACACAAGCCCTTCATTTCAGGGGCTCAAAAGTAATTGGACAATTGACTCAAAGGTAGTAAAGGCCTGGCAGAGCATTAAAAAGGAGGAAACCCAACATCTGGTGATGTCCAGGAGTTCAAGACTTCAGGCTGTCATTGCCAGCAAAGGGTTTTCAACCAAGTATTAGAAATGAACATTTGATTTCCAGTTATTTAATTTGTCCAATGACTTTTGAGCCCCTGAAATGAAGGGATTGTGTTCAAAAAATGCTTTAGTTGCCTCACATTTTTATGCAATCGTTTTGTTCACCTCACTGAATTAAAGCTGAAAGTCTGCACTTCAACTGCATCTGAGTTGTTTCATTTCAAATTCATTGTGGTAATGTACAGAACCAAAATGAGAAAAACGTTGTCTCTGTCCAAATATTTATGGACCTAACTGTATAAAAAAATGTACCAAGCAGTTGTATGGGAATAATGTATTTTTTTCTTTTTAATAATAGTACTAGGGTGTTGTACCGTGTTAGCCATTGTGAATGTAGAGAAAAGCCAAGCAAAATGACACCTTTTATTGGCTAACTAAAAAGATTACAATATGCAAGCTTTCAAGGTAACTCAGGCCCCTTCTTCAGGCAAGATGTAATGCAAGAGATTACATCTTATGCCTGAAGAAGGGGCCTGAGTTGCCTCGAAAGCTTACATATTGTAATCTTTTTAGTTAGCCAATAAAAAGTCTCTTTTTAATAATATTTTGATCTTGATTTTCATTCTACTTTTCCAGGTGCTCTAATTGTTTGTTTAAACCATTATTTACTAATTAGTGGGTCTGATACTACAGTACTTGCAGCCTTTGATTATTCCGTGTTGTTTGCCTGGGTGTCTGCTCTGCTCGTTTTTAATTGTCATTAATAAGATACAATGAAGGGGAAAAACTTCACAGAGAAAGGGCAAAATAGAATGAAATCAACAAAAAAGAGTTAAGCATTTAAATCTAGAGCAAAAGCAGAAATATTTCTAAATGTCTTATAAATTTAAAAATCATGCTGCTGTGCTTTTCTGAATGTAGAATAAAAGAAGAATAATACCAGCTAATTAAATGAGATCAGTGCTATCAGGTGTCCTCACTGATTAGGAATCTGGTGGGAACAAAAACCTGCAGCCTCAGTGTGCCCGCAGGACCGAGGTTGGGAGCTCTGGAGGGACCTGAAAATAACTGTCCACCAATCGTTTGAATCCTACCTGACAGAGCTTGAGAGGAAGCGCAGAGAAGAATGGCAGAAAATCCTCAAATCCATGTGGGTAAAGCTTGTCGCATCAGACCAAGAAGACTCCAGGATGGAATTGCTGGCAATGAAATACTGACGAAAAGGGTCTAAACACTTATGTCAATGGGATATTTTATTTAATATATATATATATATATATATATATATATATATATATGGAAGAGAAGGTCTGTGATACGGTTTGCATATTTGCAGTTGGAGATCCACAAAGGGAGAAAAAACGAATCACGTATCATAAAATAGTTTTATTCCTGAGCTTTCAACCCCTATCAGGGGTCTTCATCAGAGGATAATGCTTAGACTTACAAGAATCAAAGGCAATATATAGCAGCACATTCAGGGGGGGGGTGGGTGGAGGTGACTAAGTCCGTATGATCAAAAAGGGGGGGGGTTATCGTTAAATTAAAGTGCATATGTCCTTCTTAAGTTGGCATATGCTGGGTTTATGTCCAAGTGTCTGTTGATGTAAGTCTAAGCATTATCCTCTGATGAAGACCCCTGATAGGGGTTGAAAGCTCAGGAATAAAACTATTTTATGATACGTGATTCGTTTTTTCTCCCTTTGTGGATCTCCAACTGCATATATATATATATATAGACAAATTTCTACAATCCTCTTCTCATTTTGCCATTCTGTGGCATTGAGTGTTGCTTGATTTGGCCATAAAACTGAATTTAAATGATTCTGGCACAAGGCTGTAACATAATCAAAATGTAGCAAAAGTGAAGGGGTCTGAATACAAGTACAACAAGAAACAGTTTAGCATCTAACCAGAAAGTGCAAATAGTACATTAAAGTGCAATGTAAGGTGCAGTAGGGCAGCATATAAATGATAATATGCATCTGTATGATGTTTGAATTTACACTAGTAGTATATGCAAGGAAGAGTAACTAGATATGAACACTGATCGGTATGCGCAGATACACGATATGAATATAGATGATTGAAATATTTTTATGTGCAGAATAGATATATTTAAACTTGTGAAAACATGAATTGAGTACAGTCAGATGTTATTTATACGTAGAAAGGTTAGCTATTGAGTGGTAAGGGTTGATGGTGTTATGAAAGAAACGGTTTCTGAGCCTGCTGGTGTAGGACCAAAGGCTCCTGTTGCGCCTCCCTGATGGAAGGAGAGTAAACAATCCATGGTTGGGGTGTGAGGTATCCTTAATGATGATGATGCTTCACCCCAGAAAACACGTTTCCACTGTTCCAGAATCCAATGGTGGTGTTATTTACACCACTCCAGCTAACACTTGGCATTGCACCTAGTGATTTTAGCTTTGTCCATGGAAACCTGTTTAATGAAGCTCCTGACACACAGTTCTCGTGCTGATGTTAACTTCCAGAGGTATAGTTTGACACTGTTGTGAGTGATGCCACAGAGGAGAAGCCATTTTTATATGCTATGTGAGTTTGCATGGTCCTCCACTTGGTCGGCTACCAATTCATAATAATAGCATTTACAGTTGACTGGGGCAGATCTAGCAGAGTAAAATTTTCATGTGGTCACTTGTGGCCAAGGTGACATCCTATGCCAGTGTCACGTTTAAAGTCACCGAGCTCTTCAGTATGACCCAGTGTTTGTCACTGGAGATTGCATGGCTGTACGCCTTGAGTTAATGCGGCTAAAACACCTGACTTCAATCATTTGTAGTGATGTCCACACACTTTTGATCCTGTAGTGTATAAATGAGCCCAATTAGCATTCCTTTGCAGTTTTTTTGTACGTTTTGACCTGCAGTTACAATACTAATTCTTTAAAATGATTGAAATGTGACGCAGGAACACAACCAAATGTTCCAGTGCCATGGGGATATTTTGCGAGGTGCTGGGTTCAGTGGGTTCATTGTACAGACGGCCCTGTGTCCTTCAGCTCTTTCAGTTGGTCATTTCTGGTTAATTACAGGCTTGTCTGTTCCTTTCATACACTTGACTTTGCATCTGAGGCCTGCCGTGTCGCCCTGGGGATTCGCCGCGTGCCAAGTGCTGTATTTTTCCTGTGAGTCCTCTTAATAAACCCGCTCTAGTGGCCTTTTCACATAATTGCTGGTTTTAATTGAAGGCCATAAAAGTAAAGCACAGGTCATTCTGAGGGGAGAAGGGTGTGCATTCCATTCCTGGGAAAAGTACTGAGCTCCAAGACACAATGTGGATGGGGGGAGGAGGGGGACGCCAAGCCGTAGACAAAACCCAGCTGAATGTATGCCGCCTTTGCAATTGACAAACAAATACATAATCTACGGGTACAGCAAGTAAAAGTGACCCCATCATCAGACAAGAGTAGAAAAGCCATCAAAATGAACCTGACCCTAAAATTGGTAAACCCCTGGAGAAACAGGTTTAGAAATCAACATTAAAGTCTCCGTGAACTCATTGTTGTTTTGGAAGATGGACTTGGCATAGGTGGGCTGATGGTATTGCTGGTCCCAGCACTGAAATAACAGCAGCATTTATTTCTACAGAACATTTTCATACAAACAAGTGAGTTTTCCATTCTGCATGAGATACTGCTCACACTGGAATCCATAGGCACAGAAGAAAAATCACTACGAACCGTCGCATCTTCCCAATCACTGACCGGCGGCCAAGGCTACACTCGATGCAATTGCACTACTAAGTTTGCAACAAATCGCTGCTCATCCCTTTTTTTCTTCCGACTTTGGCCGATTGCCCCATGCCATTTCGCAAAGTGGCTGGCCAAATCCCGAAGTCAAGGAAAAAATTGGACATTGGCTGGTCAATTTACAGCGACATTGGCCATTTCCTCATTTGGCCAGACACTTCCCATTTTAGCCGATTTCGGATTTTGGCCATAACACACACACATATATACATATATATATATTTAACTAGGGGGCTTTGCCCCCTGCTTGCTTCGCTTGCCAACCCCCCCTGGCCTTTGCTATATGCCAGCCATTTTGCGTCTCTGCCGCTCGCGTTGTGAAGAGGGGGGCTGAACACACCCCAAGGAGACACGATTGCTCCTCCGACACCCCCTCTTAAATGGTGATACAATGGGAAACATATACACTTTTTTTTTTTTTTTAAAACCTCCTCTTTGCTTGATCAGCTGCTGACTTGCTGCTACTGCCATGCCGCGTGATCTACATTTCGCCCGGCGCACGTCTGTCATATCACCTATCTCCACATATTCGATCTCTTTTCGCTTTTACCTTTTTGTCAATATCTCATTGAATTTTGATTCCGTGTTTGGAATTGCATCGTGACAACGTAACGTCTAACTGCCTGTGAGTGAATATCGTTTCTTTCTCACTACAAGAAATGTGTCTGACATAACCACGCAGAACTTTTCCAAATCTCTTTGCATAAGCTGTTGTCTCACGGGGCTTCTGACCCCGGGTGTGGTTACATCGCTTGGCACGAATACTCATCTCACGGGACGTGAAAGTGTCTTGTCTCCTTCCAAGATTTTTTTTTTTATAATAGAGAGAAATCCAGTGTCTGTCTGTCTGTATGTATGTCCACTTTTTATAAGAGAACTACTTAATGGATTTAGATCGTTTTTTTTTTTTTTTTCTATAATTTGCTTGAACATTCCAGTTGATTTTGCGACTACTCTCATTGCTCTGAGTATCATGGTTCGCTTGTGGTACCGATTTATTTGCATGAATCCGAGAGACATGCAGCGGGCCGAGGTGAGGAGGGTGTGGACCTCCTCACTCACGCATCACCCTCGGGGGCGTGTACCTTACCTCCACTTACTTAGCAAACGAGAGATGAGAGAACTACATAATGCTTGAACATTCTGGTTAATTTTATGACTTCTCTCATTACGGCAAGAATCACAGTTTGCATGCAGGAGTGCTATAGTCGCACTAATCCGAGACAGGGGTTGCGGGCCGAGGGGAGGAGGAAGCCTGACGTCAGGAGTGGGGAGCCGGGCGGGGCCCTCCTCGCTGTCCTGTTTTACTACTACGTGGGCGGAGCCATGGGGTACGGCTAGTAAGGAATGATGCAGAACCTTCCATTATCTATGTATGCACTGTGTCTTATGTAACATTGCATGGCCATATTTATCTCCACAATTAACCAACTAAGAATGGTTCTCACGGTATTTTGCCATATTCCATTTTGCTCCTGTATTCATCAAGTGTTTTCATTGTTTATACTTTTGTTCCCATGCAGAAGGAAAACATAATCTGATATCTGATACTAAGGAGCTATGGGTCACGACCCAAATTGGGTCACAGACATGTTGGTGAAGAATCGCCACATGTTTGAATAGTAAAATTAGCCAAATTCATACAAGTGCAAATTTTGTGATGTAGCACTCTCCTTTTTGCATGCTTTTTATTGCAGTAATATGCCGTCTGACACACAGCCTATAAATAACACATCACAGGGAGCCTTCCTTTCTATAGTACTTAAATGTGATTAATATTCCCCATGGCGCCAACATGGAAAACAGTGAAACTGAGATAACTGACATGCCAAGACGCATGTAAGAGTTGGGGAGAGAGGAGGGCATGAGAGACGAACTTGTCAGGTGAAGGAGACCTGCGCTATTTTGAAATGTCAAATTACAAAGAACTGTTGTGGCACACGAATTTAACAATTTCAAGCTGTTGTGGGAGGTTGTCATGATCAGGACTGAATTTTAGGGTCATTTTTCTTTTTCTGTATTAAGAGACCATTTTGTATAACCATCGTTAGGGTCGCGTCTCACATTTCTATGGGCGGGGTCTCCGGGATCATAACTTTTGAGTTTATAGGGGCTACGGGATAAAAGGAATAAAAGGTCAGCATTTGCACCAAGCTTTATCATATTCTGCGGATAAATCCTTTAAACTCAAACAACTAACTGATATTCGTGTCTTGCCTGGTTTTTGACGTTGATTCTTGTCTCTTGTCCGGGTTTCAATCCCTTTGTTTATATTTTATTTATTTTGTTTGCCTTTTTCATGCATCTCCTGGTTCGTCCCAAAAGATTAGTTGTCCGTTTTCTGACAAGCCATAGCAGTGTTTTATGCTAAATACAGTTTTGGTGCTTATGTTTGACTGCTCAGTGCCTCAATGTTTGGACGTGCATTGAATCATTATTTGTAACAGGTGCAAAGTAGATTTTGTATTAAGTTTGTCCTATTTTAAAGTGGTCCGATAAATTTCAATCTACTGGTAGTGTGAAGGGCATCATTGAGAACTGCAAGAACACCACAAAATATCAAAAGTGTGAAAAAATCTGCAGAATGAAGCCCTTGACGTCCAGCACGGTGTCAGTTGGCCAAATTAAATATTTTAGACTGGACGGTTTGCCAAAATCTTCCTTGAGAGTTCTCCTGTCACCTGTATAACATTCAAGCAGTGCGTACATTTTTAGGAAAAATTAAGCCACATGACTCAATTATAAAATGTAAACCAGGATGTATTGAACAATTTGCAGAGATCATTCAGAAGAATGTATTTGTAGTGGTGGAGCTCATTTCAGAAATGTTAAGACCAAGCAAATAAATGGCGTTAACTGCGTCATGAGTCAAGTTACCCAGTTATGTGATCATTCAGACTGTCGCACCTCAGTCCTTATAAAGCACCATTTATAGTGGCAGTGATTTACCTTAGGAATCTATTCCCTGTTTTTGAATGATAATTTTTTTTTTTTTTTTTATTAACAACTAGCCGCACTACCTGTTGAAGACCAGTAATAGAATAATTAAAACATTTTTGCTCTCTCTTGCCCTGCGTGTACTTTCAGCTGCCTTCCTCAGTATTCATGTGTGTGTGCGTCAGTGAAAGTTTCTTCACCGGTGCTCCGTCTCTTCTCGTAAAGCCTGCTCCTCAGACTCTGTCATTGTTTTCGAGGCACAGTTTTCACATCCTCTTCACGTTTACAGTGGTGATCAAAATTAGAGAACAATTTATGAACACTTGCTCTTTCTGAAATATTATTTGAAGAAATCTGTGAGCGTATCAATGTTCAGCTAGCATGTTTTACAAAATAATCAAGGCACTTCAACAAAAACCCTGTGATCAAACCGTGATCAAATTTAGAGAACAGTAACCATTGTAGCAGAAAAGAAGATTACAACTCAGTTTTTTGGAGGGTTACAGCTTTCAGTAATTAGTAGGAAGTGTACAGTAGAGGCCTTTGCTTTGAATGACTTGAGCACATCTGCGCCCACAGGACATCACCAGTTTCTCACGCTGCTCTGGTTGGATCTTGGTCCGCACTTCTTCCAGTCTCTTCCACAGTTTGGTGATCTCTGATTTTCTAGAGATTCTCGATCAGGTTTAGATCTGGACTCTGGGCTGGCCATTTCATTATTTCAGTGTTGCTAGCTTCAAGGAACTGCTTTACCCAGTTTGCATTGTGACGGGGCCATTGACTTGCATGAAAATTATGGCCTGATTGGGAGAAGCTCGCAGGGAAGCACCCACATGTTGCTGAAGGAGGTTCTGATAAGCACTTGCATTCACCCTGCCATATAGCAGTACAAGAGGGCCCACTCCTGATGCAAACCAAAACGCTTCCTCCTCCATATTTAACTGACTTTTTCTACACACTTTGGGTTCAGTGTTCCCGCAGTCTGATGCTGAACATAATGTTTCCTATCAGACCGAAATAAATTAAATTTGCCTTCTCCACTAAAGTGAACTCTGGACCAGTGCTTCTCCTGTCCACTCAACATGCTCGTCAGCAAAGGTTAATCTAGCCTTTTGATTCTTTCTGCCGATGAGAAGGGCGGCTTGGTCACTGCAGAGTGGGCTTTCAGTCCAAATTGTCTTAAATGGCGAGACACTGTATGCCAAGACAGATCCTTACCCTGTTCGGCTCTGAACTTGTGAGGAAATTCCAGCTGCAGTGTTGAACCGATTCCCTATTGAGAGTCTCTACGTTATCCTGTCCTCTTGATGATTTGTCTTATATGGATGACCAGCATTTTTTGGGGGACTTGATTGAATTAGTTTCATTGTAAGGGCTCGCTTATACTTCACGCTCAGAATGCGTATGCACCGTCATCATGGCTGCCATGTGTTCCCAGCATTCATTTGACGTGTCCTCTGAGCAAGTCCTCAGAAATTAATGTGACATGTGCGCGAGTTGCAGTACCAGCAAAAAGTAGAAAACTGCTCTAGTATGACATTTGCATTTACAAGAAATGTGTTTTCCTTGTTATAGTTTTAAACACACTTTTTACCATTTTTATTTCAATTCACCTTGTTTCAGTGGAGATTACTCTTTAAATTGTATTCAGTCTAAATACTGATAGTTACCAATGAGCACACTGAATGCTAAAGCAGAACCGCTACTTCCATGTTACATTCATTTCTGTGTTAATCTACTGTGTAATAAATAAATGGTAAGGTCTGTCTGTGTGTGTGTGTGTCCGTCCGTCCATCCCTCTGAGTAATCTGATTGGTCAGTTTGGCTTTGGTAAGAGGAAGTGTGAGTGTGAGGGCTCGTTTATACTTCACTCTCAGAAGGCGTACGCGCCCGCATCGTGGCTGCCACGCGTTCCCAGCATTCTGCGCAGGTCCTCAGATATTAACGTGACACGTGCGCAAGTTGCAGTACCAGCAAAAAGTTGGGGGGGGCGCAGTGTGATAAAAGTTGGAATGTGACATCAGAGTCTCTGTTTACTATCTACATGTGACAGAAATCCGCTTTGTGATCGGTGTGCGCACTTCGATGTTTGATGAATGGTTCAATGTGGTGTAGCAAAATGCTGACATACAAATGCGTTCGTGGTGCTTTGATATTCAAGCGTCACATATTCCCCATCGTAATGACACGATAACATTTTAAAAGTCTCACATACTGTCTTTTTTTTCTGGGGCTTCCTCCTGCCCTGACAGCAGCGGCAAACAGCAACAGATCACCACACAGAACACATTAAATGTATGATATTCCAACTCTCTGCACATTCAGAATCGTAGATTTGTACTTGATATCACTTTCATGATGAAATGCATTAAGTATATATGTTACATTTTACAGGCAAATCGTTAATTTCGTTTAAATAATGAATACTGTTTAATAATTACATACATGGGGTGACACGGTGGCAGAGCAGTAGCACTGCTGTCTCGCGGGGAGTTACGTTGCTGGTATTCTCTGCCTGGAATTTCCATGTTTTCCTGCTGGGTTTCCACAGTGGGCTCCGGTTTGCTTCCAAAGATATGCAGATTTGGTGACACTGAAATGACACCAGTGTATGTGTGAGTGAGCTAGTATTCAATTTGTGATAAGCTGATGCCCGTCCAGGGATTGTTTCAGCCTCATGCCCAATGCTTGCTAGAATGGACAAATCCCTGGATTGATAGACTTAATCATTAAACATCCTTTTCAGAGACATTGCGGTAAGGTGTCCTCGGAATTTAATGGCTGTTCCAGACAATTCACAACACTGTGAAGCCGAATCAGTTCTCACCATGATGAGAATCCATGTGAATTTCCCCTTGGGATTAATAAAGTATCTATCTATCTATCTATATCTCGCACTGCCACCTGGTGGATTCCTCCAGATTTCCGTAAAGTACACGCGCAAGTGTAAAACGCTTGCGTAGCAGGAGTGTCCGTTGCAACATGCATCGCATCACATGAAGTATAAACCCAGCCTAAAGCTGCAATATTCTATAAATCACACACTTGGACTGACCAGCTTCTCTTGAATCGGCTGAAATGGTTAACAATTTTGCCTTCATCTGGACAACCTGCTGTCACCGAGTTTCAGTCACCTTAGAGCAGCCTTGCAAAGTAATTAGGAGTGCTGCCAGATAAATAGAGTTTAACAGATAATTAGGGTGCCAGATTAACACCAATAACTAGGTGGGCCTGAGAGTGTTCTGTAATTTTGATTAGAGTTCTTCTTCAGAATTGTCATTTAAGTTTTCTATATTATGCTTCAGAGTATATTTAAGTTATGAAATATGCTTAAAAAAAACTGTCCTCCTATTCCATTTAGAATAATCTCAAATTGGTATAAGCAGTGATTTTGTAATTTCGGAATGTGTAAATTGTTTTGATCACCACTGTCTACCTGCTGTCTTTGAAAGTGACTCTCCACGTGCCTCCAGTGCTGTTTCTCCTCCATGTGTGTCTCACTCTTGCACTTCCTCTTTCATTACTTCAGCAAAGCAAAACTGACCAATCAGATTGCTCAGAGGGACTGGGCACACAGACTTTAGTGTTTTTTATTATATGGTAGATAGGTTTGCTTTTCACTTTTTTGCTTTAGTAATAAACTAGCCGACGCCTGCCGTAGCATACGACAGTAAGAATAGGAACGGAAAACGGTGAGAAAGGAATTCAGAAATTAAGAAGAAAAAAATACTTCTTGAAAGACGCAGTTGTGAAATCAGGCTTTCCGAATTTATATACTATGGCCATGACATCCTGATGGTTTTGTTGCATGTATCTTGGACTTCCTGGAGATGTGGATGGTAATACGATCATTTTGCCTACACGTACGTTGCTATTTTGAGCGTTTGCTTGCTGTGCGTCTGATAGTCCTTTGTATTGTTCCAAGCGCAGATCTTGTTGATGTAATCTGAGATAGTTGAGACGCGCGCCCCCTGTTTTAACATACGCATCTACGACGTACTGTTGGAATAGTTTGCCGCTGGAGTGCAAAATACTAAATGTATTCCTCATTGCTAATCTGTACGCGTAAAATTGGCATTGAGTAAGCCTTATTCACTTGGTGGTTCTTTTATAGGGAACATGTTGTAAAGCTTTGTGCCAGCCAATGTCTCCGTAAGGGAATAAAAGTGTGTAAACGCAATTCATATTGAGCGTGGAAATCTGTTTACAGGAGTTGCCTATGGGATAGATGCAAATGTCCCTTTCCGCAGGCATTTGCCATCTTCTCCGATGAAAATCGCTGCAACATTGGGACATTGTATCGTTGTAAATCCTGCCCAGGGTTTCCTTGAAAACCATTTGTACAGATGCTGTTGGATTGGACTGAGCGATTTCATGCATGTGTTTGTATGATTTAGCGAAGGGGCTGATGGTTCTGAGCATGGAATCTAGCTGGAGAAGTACATTTTCGCTGCATGCAGAGTTTGCTTTATTTTGTAAGCGTACTTCAGTATCTTGTGCTGTGTCAGAAACATATATCTGTCCATATCCTGGAGAGGTAGAAGTGTTAGCGTATAGTGGAGAGATTTGGTGATCAATTTGCCTGTGTATTTTAAAACAGTATGGTCCGTGGCCAGGAGGTTGAGTTATCTGTGCACCCATGGAAGCAAACGCTAGAGAAGAGTTGTATTCTCGAATGTGTTCACGATCATTTTTAGCTTCTGATGTTTGCTGTGTAAGAAGCTGTTGTAAAGACACAGGTGGCTCCCGCAAAGGTGGTAAAGCTACTTTATCGTTGTGGCAGCACCTCGAGTACTTTTTGTATGTATTACGCTCAGCAGGCCAGTATAGTACATGATCGTGTTTGCACTGCTGGTCTGGAGCCCCAATGTTTTACTCTTGGACGGGAAGACAGGAATGAGGTGAAGAAGTACCTGTGGTAACGGGAAGAGTATTGTGTGTATGTCTGCTGAGACTGCGTTGGTTTGGAAACGTTGCTTTGCAGATGTCGCATTGCAAGACTTGTGAAAGAGTTTTGTTGTGTTTAGTCAGACAATCCTGTGTAGTGAACTTCGTATTGCATTTTTGGCACTCATATAGTAGTTGGGAAGAATGGCTTTTCTTGTGTTTAACAAGTGAGGTTTGCATTTGAAAAGTTTTGTTGCAGGAATTGCACTGGAAAAATATGTTACTGGAGTGGGAGTCAGGTAATTTTTCAGCGGAGTGAATTTTTGTGTGTTTGTGAAGTTAGTTCTGCATTGTGAAACGTTTTGTGCAAGTGTGACACTGAAACAATTTGTCGTTGCAGTGAATTTTCTTGTGTTTGGCAAGGCTGTGTTTTGTTTTGAAAGGTTTACTACAAATGTCGCAGAGGAAGGTTGTACCAGTAGACAAAACTGTAGTGTTTTGTGGAAGAGAAGAATGACTGAGGACTGATGTGTTGGTGTTATCAGACATTATATGCTGCTATGGAGACATGATCGGAATCGGTAGGAAGGCTTCATAGTGGCCATTGTCCAGTTGTCCTTAGTACAGAAGGTAAATGAAGAGAGTATTTCCAGAATTGTAAATGCAAGGCGGGATGTTGGGGTCATGTTTGAAGTAAATGACAATGGTAGCATGGAGAATCTCTGAAAGAGCTTGAATTTCAGCTTCACCACCATAAACTCCAGATGTTGCCATGTATTGATAGTACTCCTGACTTGTTGTGGTAACTCAGTTTGCGTTGGAAAGAACAACAGGAAGAACTTCTCCAAATCTGTCCCAATGTGATGCAACGAAATCTACTGCCCTATGTGATAGTGAGAGTGCATTGCCTTCGTCAACCGTTTGTGTCAAGAAATAACCCACTGATAGGAACGGGCAGTTGCCGGATCCCGGAATAGAGATGACGTTGTATAAAAACCTGTCGACAGAGAAGATAATGTCGTTCATTTTATAACAAAGCCTTAGGAAACAACCGTCGCAGTATAACGAAAATAGCAAGGTGTATGGGAGGCCGCAGGCAGCGTGGGGAAGGGTTTGGAAGAGGACGAATAGGAATCGAGAAAAGCCGTGTGGGCGGGACTAGTTTTGAAGTGGAAGCAGGATGAACCAGAAGAGAGATATGTATAAGAGATAACTGAGAAATATGCTTGAAATTAAATGAAAGTGTTAGTTTGTATGATTCAGCCTTTATCATTTGTCTGTGTATGGCTCTACTTTCATTATGGTGGTCTTTTTGTATTTGGGTCATCAGATGAAAAGCTTACTGTACTATTGCTGTGTAGCTACACACTGGTAAGTCTGTGAAGTGTTAAAGAAAGTCAAAGTGAACTTTATTGTCATCTCAGCCATATCCAAGTATACAGGTAGGCGAAATTGTGAAGCTCAGGGTCCACAGTGTAATCCGAATCAGAATCAGCTTTATTGGCCAAGTATATGTACACATACAAGGAATTGGACTTCGGTTTTACCTAGTATTGTCCCTGATGCTGTGAGATTGACTTAAGTGTTCATGAGAGTGATGGCCTGAGGAAAGAAACTGTTCACATGTCTGGTAGTTTTGGCGTACAGTGCTCTGTAGAGCCTACCAGAGGGAAGAAGTTGAAAAAGGTTGTAACCAGGGTGTGATGGATCTGCAATGATGTTTTCTGCCCGTTTCCTGACTCGAGATCTGTATAAGTCTTGAATGGAGGGCAGATCAACACCAATGATTTTTTCTGCAATCCTGACTGTCCGTTGAAGTCTGTTCCTGTCCTGTTTTGTGGCTGAGCCAAACCAGACTGTGATAGATGAACAGAGAACAGACTGGATTACTGCAGAGTAAAATTGGATGAGCAGCTCCTGAGGCAGGTTGAACTTCCTGAGCTGGCGCAGGAAGTACAACCTCTGCTGGGCCTTTTTAACAATTGTATTTATGTTTAGTTCCCACTTTAGGTCCTGGGAAATTGTGGATCCCAGAAACCTAAAGTTTTCCACAGCAGACACAATGCTGTTGAGTAGTGTGAGAGGGGGCAGCACTGGGGGGCTCCTCCTGAAGTCCACTGTCATCTCCACAGTTTAAAGCTTGTTCAGCTCCAGGTTGTTTTGACCGCACCAGAGGGCCAGCTGTTCGACCTCTCGTCTGTATACAGACTCGTCACTGTCCTTGATGAGGCCAATGACTGTCATATCATCTGCGAACTTCAGGATTTTAACAGAAGGGTCTCTTGAGGTGCAGTCATTTGTGTAGAGGGAGAAGAGCAGAGGAGAGAGGACACATCCCTGGGGGGCACCAGTGCTGACTGTTCGTGTGCTGGATGTGATTTTTCCCAGTCTCACTTGCTGCTTCCTATCTGTCAGGAAGTTTTTGATCCACTGGGAGATGGGAGCTGGTACAGTGAGCCAAGTGAGTTTGGTGTGGAGGACTTCTGGAATGATAGTATTGAACGCCGAGCTGAAGTCCACAAACTGACTTGCAAATAATTAAAAGTAAAATTAAAATTTACATTTAAAATTAAAACACAAACAAGACAAGACATTGTACAAAGACAAGACAAAGAAGTAGCACCAATATTGATGTGAAAGATATGTAATATAATAAATTAATAATAGATATAGAAGTAATTGCTGTTTTAAATGCTTTATATAATGCAGAAATCCTCAGTGGGCTGGTGTTTAGTGATGTTTTGGGAATGCTTTATTATTTTTCCCATTGAAAATAACTGAATGTTGGATTTTGCTTTATGAAATTCCGGTTCAGGTAACATGACATGGCTGTACCTTAATGACATAATGACAAAGAAAACACCCCTGACAGTTCATCTTGGAGAGCTCTTGCCTGAGATGCAAGATATTCCGTTGCCGCCTTGTCCCTGTGGAGGTGCTGTGACGAGACACCAGGCTGGTGGTCTAGGCTGTCCCCCCCTCTACTATCCTTGGAATGCCAAGTGCCTCCTCTCATCACTTTTTCCAGGGACCTCCCAAAGCACACAAAGGTGCAGCAAGCGGATGCAGAAGACATAACAGATGGAGGTGATGGGCGTAGTGATGTGGACCTGGCCCCCCTCCCAGGGGTTCTTAATTAGGAATTCTAATAATGATCCTAAATTTCCAAGTCTGCTGAAAGCGGTGGAGTTCTAAAGTACGTTAGCAGCAAGTGCTTGTCTCTCTTGAATTGAAATGCCGATTTGTGTTCAAGCGCAGAAGGAAGTCATTGGTATTCTACAGGAATAGGTGATGCAGCCGACCAATCAGATTGAGAATTGACGTGTATCCTCCTTTCCCTGCCTTCTCTGATTTATTCCTCCCCTTAAAGCACCAAATCAGAGATTCACACAGCAGCTGCTTGTAAATGTCAGGGGTGAGGGGGAAGCCCCCTTCATATTAAAAACAGGGCGGCTGTCAAGGATACACAAAGAGCCGAGAGTGAAAGGGGGAGCTGCCCAACTGCAGGGCCCGTCTCCTTGTTTCTTTCCTTTGCTTTTATAAATATGCTTGTTTGGAAGTGGCCTCTAGCTGCAGTCTGTGAAGAACAGGCCAGATGCCAGAAATGTGCTGCATCTTCACAGGAGACGTTCCGCAGAACAGAGTCGGCCCGAGCCAAACATGTGGAGTTCTCTTGCAGTGCATGCCAAGAAGCCACAGGCAGGCGTATGCCTGAACCAAAAGTTCTCAGACGCTCACTTTCCAATGTCTAATCTATTTCCTTTCTCGTTTCAGCGGCCAGGTCTCCACACTTGGTAACAAGCCTGCATCCGAAGAGTAAGTGTCACCTGCGCATTTATCATTGCCATGCTTTGTGCCATTTTACACCATTGTTGTACAGTGTGAGTGTGGGTATGCGTCTGCCACCTGCCAGCTTTATGATTGCTCCTGGAGTTTTTACGGCCCCTTGTGTAAAATTTCACAGCACTTCAGTAGAATTCATACATTTCAAATTCAGCTGCTTGGTGCAGTTGTGACATGATCTTTTCATTTTAGCCTTCTAGAAAGAACAATCCGATCAGCAGTGGAGCAGCATCTCTTTGACGTGCACAGCTCGGAAGACTCTGAATCTGGGACTCCGGTCTCACCAGCGGGGACAGCCAGGCAGCGGAGACGGCAACTGAAAGAGCAGGATGAAGCCCGGAGGCATCGAGACATGTACGGGTAGTATCTAGTGGCACTATTTACTGATCCTCAGGTGACGGCCATGTCATCCTGCATTGCCGTGCCAAACTGCATGTAGGTAGGAGTGAAAACCCCAACTCTCTGCAAAAGACTCCTGTGTGTCAACACGTGACTGCGAGAAATTAACTGCCTTCTTGTGCTTGTCTTTATGAAGGTATGTATTAATGATTTTAGGTTACAAAAACGTAATTAATTCCAAGGGGAAATACAGATGCATATAGCAGTAGAAACGCAACAAAGAAAGATGCAGACTCACCGGACAAATAATACAGTTGAACAATCGACGTGCAGAAATGATCAAAATGATCTTAAAGAATATGTCAGGAGGAAACGCTTCTTAGCACACTGTAGTGAAATAAGGCTAAGGCTAAAAGTGCTCCATGTGAGCGACACCTAGAATGGATGGAGGGGATTTTTCACAATGGCGTCCATCAAGTTGCAGGTTGTTGTCCCTGCACCACAAGACAAAGTGCTCCAGAACATTTCTGTTCTCTGAATCGTCTCCATTACGAATGCAGCCAGAAATTACTGTAGATAGCAAGTGCTGGTATTTTACTAGAAGTCTGTTGTGCAGAGTGTGAAACAGGATGGAAGAGATGGGACAGTTACACATACCATCATTTCTGACACACAGTCCTTCAGCCTCACAAACTGCTGTGTGTAATCCATGCTCCAGGAGATTGTGGGGACATCAAGATGCAAAGCCTTGAGCGTTTCCCCCCCAGTCGATGAAACGGAATGGTGTTTAAAACGTGTACCTGACTGTGGTGCCGACTTTGTCCAAGTAAGAGTAGGCTCTGTGGAGCATGGAGATCAGAGCATCCTCCACGCCTGCATGTGTCTGATAGGCAAACCGCAGAGGATCCAGATGTTCCAAAACCAGGGGGCACAGCTATTTTAGGAACCACCTCTCAAAGGTCTTCATGATGTATGAAGCAGGCAGGAGCAACTGGTCTGAAGCCCTTGGAATCACTGGAATGCCCTTTCTTTGGCACTGGGACCAAACCGGATATAAATCCACAGCTGGGGAACGTTCTCCATATGCAGGGAAAGGGAGAACAGGTGTCGAAGGAGCCCACAGAGCACATATCTCTACAAAGATCCATAGCAAGGTTTGGGGCAGCCATCCATATACAGTATTGTGTCCTGGCTGCAAAATTGAATAAAGTGACAGCACCGATGTGCACAAATCGGAGTTCAAAATAGAAGTGAGGGGATAGGGGAAAGGAGAGAGAGGTTAGGAGCACGCACTGATACAGCGCATTTCCGCACCCACCACACGACAAACCAAATCAGGATCCAGATTAGAACCAGAGTGCAGCCATGCAACGGGTGACACCTCAGTACCACACTAGTTCAGATAGAGTGGAACAGTGGGAGGTTTTTTTTATGGTTGCTGGAGTGCCAACTCTGCCACCAACCCCCAAGTTTTTCCCTGCAGGCTGGAGTTGCCTACATACAGGGCTGCATGCAGATTAACGTCATACCCAGGATGGGGCAATTGCAGGTTTAGGGCCTTGCTCAAGGGCCCAACAGAGCCTTTTGGCATTTTGCGAGATTCGAACCGGCAACCTTCAGATTGCCAGTGCAGATCCCTAGCCTCAGGGCCACCACTCTGCCTATAGGGGAAAGGTGGCGGCTTTTAAAGACCGGTATAGGAATTGACATCAGAGAGGCCAGAACCGGAAGGGTCTTCATCCATAGGCTTGGACCTGGAAGTGACGTCATAAATAGATAGATCTTTTATTGTCATTGTCACTTTTACAAAGGAACAACGAAATTGAAGGGTCATCATGGCCTGGCTCAATTTCCCATGAACGGTCTGCAGAAACGTGAGAAAAAGAGTTGGTGCACTCTGTCCCATCCCGGTCTGGCTCAGAATTGCCCTCATTCAGGCCCTCTAGCTGCCTCCCATGCGTACGTGTGTGACTCTGTCCAAATATTCATGTGTACACTTGATAGATCCGGCCTGTTGGTTTAGGCCATGTGCTGTAAACTACAAGGTTAATGATGCATTTATGGCCTAATTTAAGTTCCTTATCCTGTAAATAATAAGTAAACAACACAATAGCTCAGCAGTAGTACAGTATTTTGAGGTGGTGCTGGCTTTTGAAAAATGCGGTGTAAAATGCATGTTTAAAAGTTATGGTAGACTTAATGTTACTGAGCCTTTAAATTTTGCATTTATTCTGTGTGCATCTTTTAACACACACACACACACACACGCACAAATCATACCCAGCCACTTTCCCTCCTGTGTGTATATTTACAGATAATTAATTTCCCTCTTGGACAATAAAGCCTTCCTAAACTTGCTTACGTTGCTCAGAAAATCAGATGTTCGGTGACTTTGGTTCTTCGCCCAGTCTTCTCAAATTATTTATTAATGCTATGGTTTTAAGGCCTGTTTTTTCATAGCTAGCATCCTCACCACAGTTTGCTCAGACTGCAGACTACTTAATATTCGCATCCTCCCTGCAGTGCCGAGTGAAAATCAATTTGCTTACTTTGATAAGCCAAACTCTGTTGTCCCATGTGACTGTTTGGACTGTTTTGAACCAAATGACCTTCAGCAAGCTCTGATCATTTAAACAAAAAAGAAACTGGTATGTGTGCATATATATGCATGCTAGCTGTGTTACCTGGCTTCGTCAGGCAAAGTTCATAAGGCATTTGGCCTCTGCTATAGTGTTGTTGGGTGCATTAGATGTCCTGTGTAGCTGCTGAGTGCTTTACTGTGCACAATATTTATAGGTTTTTAAATCAAGAGCTAATATTATTGGCAAGCAGTTTGGAGTCGCTTGTGATCAGGGCTTTGGACTTCAAAATTTGAAGCTATGGGTTCAACTCCTACTACTAACACTAAGTGAGTATGAGTAAGTCACTTCACCTGCAAACAAAAGAAATGGAAATGTTGTAAGTCACCTTGGATAAGGCACCAGGCAAATAATAAGTAATAATAATAATATTAGGTCACTGTAGTGGCTTACTCTCAGCCAATTGGCCATTATTGATGGCCATTGCAGAACACAATTTTATAGGAAAGTGTATTCTTTTGAATTGAAATAGGTAATCCATAGTAATAATGGGAAACTTGAGTATTTATTATTATCATTATTACCATTTTAAGATGGATTGAGATCTAAGTTATCAACGTAGACCTCAGGGTTAATATTGAATTCAGTGCACCATGCAAGTCATATGCCATTTAGTATGGGACGTAAAAGCAGTGTTAATGTTTGTGATGCTCCACCTGTTGGAATGACAAATGCAACACATATGTCTCTGTTATATGTTTGGTATGGGAAGTACAACAGTAATGATTTACAGCCCTGATGCAATTGTAGCTATTCCCAAACTAAGTAGAGGAACGGGTTAGATCAGGTCTGCAGCCTCTGATGGCTACTGGCTTTTTAATAAAATAGGACTCTTCAAATATAACCTCTGCTCTTCCTTCCTTCCTTCCTTGTAAATCGCAGGGCACCACAAGTGTCAAATTATGTTAAAACTCACTGTGCTACCCATCTAAGATGCATTGATATTTAAGTTATCAACATAGATCTCAGTGTTAACGTTTGTAGTGCATCATGCAATGTATATGTCTCTGTGTTATGCCATTTGGCATGGGATTCCTAAGAAAAGTATTAATGTTTGTAACCCTCCATCTGCTGGAATGGAAAATCAATGTCATCTTTTGAAATGACAGAGACATTTGTTGATGCCATTCACTCAAGTACAGTATTTTAAAGTTTGCAGATGTGAACGCATGTACCAAGCAGTGCTTGGAGTCTTATTCCAATTGTGCCAGTACCTTTTGTGTTACACTGATATATCAATGTGAAGAGTGAGGAGCACACATCATTTCCCCGTTCTGCCTTAATGTTGTAAATTCCACGAACAATGGGGGTGGCTGCACGGTCCGTTTTCAGCTTCGTGGCTGAGGGCTAGGAGTCAATGGAGCAGAAGAGCAGGATAATAGAGCCTGTAGTCTACCGCAAAAAACAAAATAAACCGTGCTTGCTAACCATTGAGCTTTGCTTCTTCTTTGACTTTTGCTGAACTTTCTTTTTCCAAATTACACCGTGATCAAGTCTGTCTCTTTATTTCTCCCTCCTCCCCCTTGTCCAGGACACCACCCCATCATTAGTTTTCCTTTCACCCTATTGGTTAGTCACACTATTTGTGTGGCGTGTCAATCATGTCTGCTGTGTCTTTCATTTGCATAAAGCACGGTCAGCGCTGCCGAGAGCACATAAGCTAGCATATTATTCATAAATTCTGAATATCAATAAATTAAAAAAACAAAAAAAAAACATGTCAGCTAATTTCCTGTTTTCTGTAACATCACTGAATTTCAGTCACATCTCTCAAGGTGTTTTTGAGATTCTGAGGTATTTAGTTTTAAATATCAGAATCCTCCTTCTTAGTGAATTTCCCCTTGGGATTAATAAAGTATCTATCTATCTATCTATCTATCTATCTATCTATCTATCTATCTATCTATCTATCTATCTATCTATCGATCTATCGATCTATCGATCTATCTACTACTCCTAGACTTACCATCCTGCCAGATTTCACTTGAACAATTTTGCATTTTATATACGAGTATATAAACTTTATTAATCTCATGGAGAAATCCAAATGCATACTGTTTGCTATCTGTTAGAATGACAAAGGCCATGAAGACTCCACATAGACAGTGCCTGGATGCTATTATATGACCTTACTACCTTTCTCATAGATTATAGATTTAGTGCTCGTTATTTTATTGCAAATTACATTTTTTTTTTTTTTTGTCAATTTAGGGAAGATCTCAACAAGGAAAACATTCCCTCTGCTGATGACAACCTGCAAGCTTTCCAGGATGGAGACAAGAAGCAGAGAGACAGCAGCGGGGCTTTCATTGAAGAAAATGTAAAGCTGAAGCGACAAAAGTCCACTTCCAAGCTTTCAGAGCTCCATGAGAACCAAGATGGCTCACTCGTAAGTACCTGTGCCATTCTGTAACCGTAAGGCCCATTGATCAGTGTGAGGTTCAGAGTCTTCTGTATGCTCACCGTACAAATGTTGACAGGCATTGTGAACATTAGAACACTCTAGACGAGAACAGGCCATTCAGCCCAACAAAACTCGCCAGTCCTGTCCACCTATTTCTTCCAAAAAAAACATTGTCGAGTTTTGAAAGTCCCTAACGTCTTACTGTCTATCACACTACTTGGTAGCTTATTCCAAGTGTCTGTCATTCTTTGTGTAAAGAAAAACTTCCTAATGTTTGTGTGGAATTTCCCCTTAACAAGTTTCCAACTGTGTACCCGTGTTCTTGATGAACTCATTTTAAAGTCACCGTCTCGATCCACTGGACTGATTCCCTTCAGAATTTTAAACACTTCAATCATGTCACCTCTTCATCTTCTTTTGCTTAAACTGTAAAGGCTCAGCTCTTTTAATCTTTCCTCATAACTCATCCCCTGTAGCCCTGGAATCAGCCTAGTCGCTGTTCTCTGGACCTTCTCTTGTGCTGCTGTGTCCTTTTTGTAGCCTGGAGACCAAAACTGTGGTCTGTAGTGTTTTAAGGCTGTCAACTTCAGACTCTGAGGTGGTGGGTTAAGAACCCTCTTCTGATACTGTGTGACCATGTAACAACCCCAAAATACCTTAGGACAAGTGCTTCCCAAACTCGGTCCTGGGGAACCACTGTGGCTGCAGGTTTTGGTTTCAACCAACTTCTCTTTTTAATTGGACTCCTAGTCCAATTAGGTGAGCTGTTATTTCCCAGTTTCTGTGTTTTGGAGTCAACGGAGAAATAACAAAAGTACGTTTGGTAAATTTTTATTAAACTGTACTAAGCACTCAGCCTGACTATCATTCTGCTTTTCCAGGTGTTCTGATTGTTTAATTTATTATCTACTAATTATTGCAGCCTTTCATCATTCAGTGTTGTTTACCTGGCTGTCAGTTCTGTTTGTTTAAATTATCATTATTAGGATACAATGAAGGGAGCAAACCTGCACAAAAAAAAAACAACAAAACAATAGGACAACAACAAAAGAGAGGTAAGAGTTTAAAGCAAAAGTAGAAATATTTCTAAATGTCTTATAAATGTAAAAATCATACTGTTGTGCTTTTCTAAAGGCAGAATAAGAGAAGGGAAAAAAAGACCATCTAAATAAATGAGATCAATTATGATCACTCATTGTGAATTTGGCTGGAATAAAAACCTGCAGCTACAGTTTGGGAATCACTGCCTTTAGGGCGTGTCGTAATATACGTAATGTTTGATAGAGTTATGCTTTCAAATATTTGTTTCAAGGCAAATGCCAAATAACAAATTCCTCAGTTTCTCTAGTGCACACTAACTCAGTATGGATATATATGGATACAAGACAATGATAATAAAGGACAATACAGCTCCGTGGTAGAGGGGTCACTTCATTATATTGTCAACTTGCATAATGCTACAAACATTCAAAAAACCAGACACACAGAGCAACCCTATTAAGACATTTAACACAAGTTTCCTGTTACACATATGACATATATAAAGTCCAGTCCTCCTCAGGATGAACATGAACAGCCTTAAAATACATTAGACGGCTCCTACCAGTTCCTTTGCCAAGAACAGCCTCACCAGATTAGACCACATTGTCTTTGACACTTCCACTCCCATCGTCAAGGGCCACTTTAGAGTAGAACCCTCCATTTGACACTGAAACTCTAATCCTTTACCATCTGCTTTTCTTTTATCCCCACACCAGTTTTCACCAGTTTTCCTACACTTATTTGGTTCTCCCTCTTTTCTGGTTACTTCCCATACTCCTTTTAAATGTGGCCAATAAGGAGATGACTTTCTGTCTATTCAGGAACCCCTTGTCGCTCCTCCATATTAAGGGACAAAACCATTTAAAGAGACAATCTGAACATCCATCCATTATCCAACCTGCTATATCCTAACTACAGGGTCACGGGGGTCTGCTGGAGCCAATCCCAGCCAACACAGGGTGCAAGGCAAGAAACAAACCCCTGGCAGGGTGCCAGCCCATCGCAGGGCGCTCACACACACACACACACACAGAGGGACATACACCTAACCTGCACGTCTTTGGACTGTGGAAGGAAACCGAAGTATCCGGAGGAAACCCACGCAGACACGGAGAGAAGTGAACCCGGGTCACCTAACTGCGAGGCAGCAGCGCTACCCACTGCACCACCGTGCTGCCCACAGTCTGAACATGCACATAAAATTGCACAGATTATTATGCATATAACATTTGGTGGTGCGGTGGTAGCGCTGCTGCTTTGCAGTATGGAGATTGTGGGTCCTCTTCCTGGGGCCTCCTTGCGTATGTAAATGTAAAGAATTATTACTATTTACACATTACACACATGCACTGCTGGTACAACCACAAGCAAGTCACTTCACCTGCCTGTGCTCCACTCAGAAAAGCAAAAGAAATGTAACCATTTCTGTCTCATATGTTGTAAATTACTTGGATAAAAGCGTCAGACAAATAAATAAGAATAATAATAAATAATAATGATGTTCATTCCTATATAACAAGAGAAAATGACCTTGATTTTTCTTCACTGAGTTCAGCTACCTATCAGTAACACACAATGCCTCGAGAGGGTATGCTGGGCATCTTTTTATCAGTTCATGATTTAGATGAGCCAAATATGAGGGTTTGAAGGGTGTGTCAAAGACAAACAAAGAAAGGAGGTTTAGGGCAGCCACCCGTATGTTGTTCCTGGCTACAAAATGGAGATAATCGATGTGTACAGATTAGAGTCCAACACAGAAGTGACTCAATAGCACAAAGATGGCGGCTTTAAAGGAGAGCGGAGGTGGGACCGGAACCGGAAGTTGCATCGTTGGAACTGGAAGTGACATCATCAGTGGGGTCGGAACTGGAAGTGACATTACCGGGGCCAGGCGGGATTTCCCGTAACTGGTCTGTGGAGAAGTGATAAAAAGAGTTTGTGCACTCCGCCACCCCCTGGTCTGGCATGGAATTTCTGTCATTCAGGCCCTTTAGCTGTCTCCCATGTGCACGTTTATGACAGGTGCCATTGCAGAAACGACATCGAGGAATTGGCAAAGGAGCAGACCTTTGGGTCGGCTGCAGAGGCACAAACAGTCATTTTAAAGGCCAACATTATTAAAGTGCTAATTTCATTCCACTGTCTCTCACACTCCGAGAGATTGTTGTTATAATTTAATAATAATAATTACATTTGTATAGTATTTTTTTTCACTATTCAAAGCTCTTCAGCTAGTGAGTGGGAAGCCACTTCAGCCATCAGTAATGTGCAGCGTCTACCTGGATGATGTGATGGCTGCCATTATTGTGCCATTATGCTCACCACACATTAGCTGTTAGCTGGTGAAGGGCTGAGAGATGATAAGCCAAATTAGAGACCGAGGATGATAAGTGGGCCAGAATGGATCGGGCTGTGATGGACAATTTAGCCAGGACATTGGGATACACCCTACTCTTTTTATAAGATGCCCAGGGATCTTTTATGTCAAGCAGAGACTCAGGACCTTGGTTTTACATCTCATCTGAAGGACAGTGCCAAATTAACAGTACCATGTGTCCATCACTGCACTGGGGCATTGGGATCCACACACTGACCACAGGGTAAATGCATCTCTTCCAGTAGCAACTTAATCATTTTAGATAGATACTTTATTAAATTCACATACTCCAGCAGCAGCATACTGATAAAAACAATATTAAATTAAAGAGTGATAACAATGCAGATATACAGACAGTCAATAACTTTGTATAATGTTAACGTTTACCCCCCCCCCCCCCGAGTGGAATTGAAGAGTCGCATAGTTTGGGGGAGGAACGATCTCCTCATTCTGTCAGTGGAGCAGGACGGTGACAGCAGTCTGTCACTGAAGCTGCTACTCTGTCTGGAGATGATCCTGTTCAGTGGATGCAGTGGATTCTCCATGATTGACAGGAGTCTGCTCAGCGCCCGTCGCTCTGCCACAGATGTCAAACTGTCCAGCTCCGTGCCTACAATACAGCCTGCCTTCCTCACCAGTTTCTCCAGGCGTGAGGCGTCCATCTTCTTTATGCTGCCTCCCCAGCACACCACCGCATAGAAAAGGGCGCTTGCCACAACCGTCTGATAGAACATCTGCAGCATCTTATTGCAGATGTTAAAGGACGCCAGCCTTCTAAGGAAGTATAGTCGGCTCTGTCCTTTCTTACACAGAGCATCAGTATTGGCAGTCCAGTCCAGTTTATCATCCAGCTGCACTACCAGGTATTTATAGGTCTGCACCCTCTGCACACAGTCACCTCTGATAATCACGATGTCCATGAGGGGCCTGGGCCTCCTAAAATCCACCACCAGCTCCTTGGTTTTGCTGGTGTTCAGTTGTAGGTGGTTTGAGTCGCACCATTTAACAAAGTCCTTGATTAGGTTCCTATACTCCTCCTCCTGCCCACTCCTGATGCAGACCACGATAGCAGTGTCGTCCGCGAACTTTTGCACGTGTCAGGACTCCGAGTTGTATTGGAAGTCCAATGGCTGAACAGGACCGGAGAAAGTACAGTCCCCTGCGGTGCTCCTGTGCTGCTGACCACAATGTCAGACCTGCAGTTCCCGAGACGCACATACTGAGGTCTGTCTTTAAGAGAGTCCACGATCCATGCTACCAGGTATGAATCTACTAGATGGTCATCCATCTACATCCTGGCCAGGCCCGAAAATGCTTTGTAGGGCATGTGGTTTGCTGCTGGCAATAATGATGGGACTGGAGAAGCAGACCATGTGATGAAGTTGTCATGTTTAGGTAGCAGAAGGTTGGTCAGCCATTTTATGATGATATGGGCTAACCACTTAAATGAAAATGATGATTGTGGACATGATGTACAAACACGGATCTGCAAAATTTGGCACAGTGGATCTCAAGTAACATGATGGCAAAATTAGTGCTGGGTGAAATAAGTGGCCATTCTTCTACAATTGATTGTCAGGTTTTCTCTTCAAATGAGACTCCTTGAATTATATTTGAATAGTGACATTCAATCTGATAGCCCTTACATGGTCACCAGGAGATGAGAAGACAATATTTTTTTAGGGAAGGAGTTTCATTTTGCAAAGACAAGAAGATGACATGACATTTTGTCCAGTGACATCCACCTTAATCACTAGGGGACTCCAGTTCCTGACTCAAGATAGGTGGGGGTGTACCGTAGCTAGGGTCTGGTCAGACTGTGCGCTCTTTTCCATACCTTGACCTGCTTTGTTTATTTTTCTAAGTATTTCCTTCTGTTGTTAGTGACTAAAGGCTGGGGGGCTATCAAGAGGCCTGTTAAAGCTCATTGCAGCACTTCTTATGTGATTTTGGGCTATACAAAAATATACTGTACGTTTAAAGGCCAGTGTCCCAATTTAGGGTTCCAATTATTGCACCCAAATTTTCCAAACAAGACCTTGAACTTTATCAGCAATTGTTTATTGAAAAATTTCCATTTCATTTCGCTAATATTCTGAAACTTTCCTGAGTAAGTTAGATAAGTGAGAAGAATGTTGCAAAATGGGAAACCTCCATTGTTTGTATGTGAGCTCAAAGGTTCACGTGCTGATAGTACACTTCAGAGATATCGACAGATTGTTTATGAACAGTGTCATTTTTATTAGTTAGATCTACGGTGCCATTAAGATTGGCCTGGCATCTTATCAGCTATTTGTGCTGTCCTTGGTGTGTTTATCAGAGTGTGGAAGCAGATTGGAAAGAATGAATATTGAGAGAAACTTTTTTCCACTGGCAGAATTTCCTATGGACTTCATGTCGGGAGAGGATGGCGTTGGGAGATAAACCTTTTATCGTTATGAGGAGTCTCTTTTATAAGCCCAAAATAAGCAGAGAAATGGGTTAGATTAGGTCTGCTGCCTTAGATAGCTGCTGGCTTTTTAATATAATAGGGACCTTCAAATCTCAACTCTGCTATCCCTTCCCTGTTAATCGCAGGGCACCACACATGCCAAATTATATTAAAACTTGCTGAACTACCTATCTTAGAGACAGTAATCAACATTAACCTCACATTCGCAGTGTACCATGCATTGAACATGTCTCTGTTATATGCCATTTGGTATGGGATTTATAAAAGCAGAATTAATGTTTGTGAAGTACCATCTGTTGGAATGACAAATGCAATGCATTTTATTACTTACAAGTGTTTGTGATGCGCCACCTTTTGGAGTGACAGAGACATAGCAACCAGATGGACACACAAGACACATCTTGTTTAATTAAGGTGGATAGTATCAAACACAGAATTGATGCACATGTCCACTGTACATCAACACAAGACCAGCACAACACAAATTTTAGTAAACAGTTTCAAAATATTGTATTACATCCATCCATCCATTATCCACCACTTATCCAAGGTTGGGTCGCGGGGGCAGCAGTCTAAGCAGGGAAGCCCAGACCACCCTCTCTCCGGCTACCTCCTCCAGCTCCTCTGGGGGGACCCTGAGGTGTTCCCAGGCCAGCCGGAAGATATAATCCCTCCAGCGTGTCCTGGGTCTACCTCATGGCCTTCTCCCAACAACAGCAACATTTATTTCTATAGCACATTTTCATACAAAAAAGTCGCTCAAAGTGCTTTACATAATGAAGAAAAGAAAAATAAAAGACAAAATAAGAAATTTAAAATAAGACATAGTTAACATAGAAAAAGAGTAAGGTCCGATGGCCACAGAGACAGAAAAAAAAAAAAAACTCCAAAAAAAATAAAATCTGCAGGGGTTCAGAGGCCATGAGACCACCCAGTCCCCTCTGGGCATTCTACCTAACATAAATGAAATAGTCCTCTTTGTATTTAGGGTTCTCACGGAAGGACTTGATGATGATGGTCATGCAGACTTCTGGCTTTTAATCCATCACTGTAGGAACATCACGGTGCTTTGAGTAGATAGTGGTGGCACAAGCCACCACCAAAAGGAAACAGAAGAGAGAGTAGGGGTTAGTACGGATTTTAGAACCACCATGAATATTTATTGTAATGAATTGGATATACAGAGTATCAGGATTAAATTACAGTGAAGTCATGAGAAGGCCATGTTAAAGTAATGTGTTTTCAGCAGTTTTTTTAAACTGCTCCACTGTATTAGCCTGGTGAATTCCTATTGGCAGGCTATTCCAGATTTTGGGTGCATAACAGCAGAAGGCCGCCCGCCCGCCTCACCACTTCTTTTAAGTTTTGCTCTCGGAATTCTAAGGAGACACTCATTTGAGGATCTGAGATTACGATTTGGAATATAAAATGTCAGACATTCTGATATATAAAATGGGGCGAGATTATTTAAGGCTTTATAAACCATAAGCAGAATTTTGAAGTCAATCCTGAATGACACAGGTAACCAGTGTAGTGACATCAAAAATGTGCTCGCATTTTCTTTTCCTGGTTAGGATTCTAGCAGCTCCATTCTGCACTCGTTGCAAACGATTTATGTCTTTTTTGGATATTCCTGAGAGGATTGCGTTACAGTAATCTAGCCGACTGGAAAACAAACGCGTGAACTAATTTCTCAGCATCTTTCAATAAGGTGTCCAGGGGGCATCCTGACCAGATGCCCGTACCACCTCGACTGACTCCTCTCAATGCGGAGGAGCAGCGACTCTACTCCGAGTCTCTCCCGGATAACAGAACTCCTCACCCCATCTCTAAGGGAAAGTCCAACCACCCTGCGGAGAAAACTCATTTCGGCCGCTTGTATCCACGATCTTGCTCTTTCGGTCACTACCCAAAGCTCGTGGCCATAGGTGAGGGTAGGAACGTAGAGTGACTGGTTGCTGATTGCCTTTTGGCTCAGCTCTCTCTTCACCACTACAGACCGTTGCAGAGCCAGCATTACTGCAGATGCTGCACCGATTATTGTATATTGTATCACATTTAATGAAAAGTCACAACAACTTTAATTTTAATTTTTTAAATTTTAATTTTAAAATTCACAACAATTATTGTATATTGTATCACATTTAATGAAAAGTCACAACGACGCACCGTTGCAGAGCTCGCATTACTGCGGATGCCGCACCGATTATTCTATATTGTATCACATTTAATGAAAAGTCAATCCAAAACCTGGTGAAAGCACACTTCGTCATAATATCAGAAACAGAGTTGCTTCCCAAAACGAAAACCCTTTTTGTCTCCTGCCGCATCTTCCAAAGCCTGTCTGCGGCCCACTCCTCCAGGTTATTCCTATTTACGTTAACTTCAAAAACAAGTCAAGTGACCCCACGTCCTTGGATTATGCAGGCTAAGGCCGCAGAACGCTTACATACACACATCATGGCTGCCACTCTTTCGGTGCGTCATCGGAGCACGTTGTCAGAAATTAACACAACACGTGCCCACAAGTTACAGTACCAACAAAAATTTCGGTGGTGTATGTGTGTTGAAGTTTTGGTACGTAACCTCAGCATTGCTGTTTACTAACATGTACTATGTCCATAGTGACAGACATGCCTGTCTGAACAGTTGGCATCAAATTGCCAGCTCTTTGAAAGTGGATTTGGAAATATGCAAGACAAAATGGCAGAAAATTTGAGAGATACATACATTATATGAAAAGTAAGGATTTGGCTGTTGCACGATAATGCAATGTGACAGCAAGCCGCATTGCAGCTCCAACAGAATCAATGTGTGTGCTTCAGTGTGTGATGCATGGTTTGATGTGGTGAAGGAAATCATCAGACTTAAATGCAGACATGCGAATGTCTTCATGGTGCTTTTCTTCATTCATTTCTCATACAGACAATTCGAGCATTTCATATTCCCCATCATAATGACACAATACATTTAAGGGTCTCACACACCACCTTCTGTGTCGCTGTTGCCATCTTTCTTTGCACCTTCCCTCCATCTTTCTTCCCTCAACTTACAACACAGTGAAACCCGACTGAGACTGCAGAAAACAAACCCCTTTCTCTACGATTTTTGCTTTAAAAAATGATTTTTTTCTATGTATTTTGATTCTGACTTTGAGCTCGTGACTTGCATTTTATTGGTTTGCATTATTTTGACAATGGGGATTTTTGATCTTATGGCATTGACCCCACTGCTCGGTTTCCCATCCTGGTCCAGCTTATTCATATTGAAACTCTTTTGTAGGATGACAGTACCCTGTGCCATTTTTAGTTTCTGTTACATTATTTATAATTTGCTTTTTGTAGATCATAAATGATTTAAAGTGTAAAATGATGACATTTACTTTCTTGATGTTTAAAGCATTGTTTATTTTTCTGTTTCTATCATTAAAATTAGAGCAGTATATTCCACATTTTAGGACGGTGATGCATTTGTCTACTATTTTAATTTAGAAAATCTTCCTAGATTTCAATAAAGAGAATTGCCATTTACTGTATATTGCATTTGAACACCTGGGTGTAACAAGCAAATCACTAGCTCTTCCTCGCTCAAAGTGCACATGTGGGCGATGATTTATTGGCGTTTAGAAGTGGCGGCCACGGAGGTCATTAGTTAGAGCTGTCAGTCTGGGATGGTTGCACTAACCCTCCTCTCCTGCCTGCTGTGCTTTGGATTCAGGCCATTAATAATACTCTTCATCGCAACAGTCTGCCATCAAGAAGTCCAGCATTGGGGGGATAAAAAACCGTTGTGCTTTCTGTTGGGTTTATGGCTCTGTGATAACCCAGCATGTCGGTATGTACACTGATACAAAGCTTGTAAATGGTTAAAAGTTGAGAGGGAAAATTCAAAAAATAAATTACAGGCCAGTAATTAAAACCAGTGCATGATTGGGATGTGATCACGAATAAGCTCTCAAATATGACACATGAGAGGAAACCATTCAGCCCATCAAGCTTGGTTGTTTAGCTAAGAGCTAAGCTGTCTCAAGGGTTTTGGAGCATCCCGTTTCCATACATCTCAATAAGGACCGTCTGCTGGATAAAAGGTACGACTGCCCTCCACCTTGGCATGTCTTGGTGCGAAGTAGCAACGTTTTGTCTAAACTTGGGTGTATTTTCACGTCAGATCATTTACAATCTAAAAGCTGTGTGTTTCAGTAGTAGCGGTTGTATTGTCTACGGAGTGCGGTGATATTCTTACATGTCTGACCAGCATGGAACTTCTCAGGTATAGCATTGATTGGATTTGTACATCTTGTCCGTTTGTGCAGGGTGAGTTGGTATACAGATCAACGCCTCCAGGCTCTGTTACAACAAGCACCTCTATGGCTTGCATCAGCCTGGAATAAAAATGTCAAGGAGAACTCGGAATTAAATAACCTTTTTACTTTCTCATTTACAAAGTATAGGGAAAGTATTGTAATTGTCCAAAAAATTTGATGTCAAGATTTTGATGAATCTCGATGTTTTAGACCTCCCTGAGTCTGAAAATACCATTTGTGGAATTATGTCTGTGTGTGTGTAAACATGATAACCTGAGTACGCTTTCACTTCAGTCAACCAAATTTTACATACAAGTATGAGGTACAAAAACGTCGATTTCTATCAACTTTTGGGGTATTTCTGCTAACAAGAAGTGGTACTTTACCTTTTATTCATGCAGCTGCAGAGTCTGATTTATGCAACTTTACTTTTATAACAATTTTTCAATATATTATTAATTTGATTTGATTTGTTGTTGATGGTACTTTAATGTACATAATAAAAAAATATAATCATTGTCTTGCAGTTTACTCCTCGAATATCCATCCCCATATCTGTATACCGTATATAAAAGCCAAATACCACTGACTCACTCATCACGAAATCCCCCGGACCATGAGGACTTGGGACTTGAAATTTGGAATATAGGTTACCCTTGGCCCATAGGTGCTCGCTTAATAAACGGTTTTAAAAATTTCATGGTCCATTTCATTTCTTAGTTTCTTAGACCCGTTTGTATGTCTGTCCGCTTTTCACGAGAGAGCTACTTAACGGATTTAGAGCAGGTTTTTTTTCTATAATTTGCTTGAACATTCCGGTTGATTTTGTGACTTCTCTCATCGTGCTAAGTATCATAGATCGCTTGCAGGAGCGATACAGTCACAATAATCCGAGAGAGATGCATCGGGCAGCGGGGAGGGGGAAGAGTGGCGTCAGGAGTAGAGAGCTGGGTGGTGCCCTCCTCGCTGTCCTGTTTCACTAATACACTGGCGAAGTCGCAGGGGATGGCTAGTGTGAGTATATGAGAAAGTCGAGGGGAGACCACTCAAGATTTTTTTTTTTTATTTATATAAGAAGAAACTTACTAGAAAGGGGGGAATAAATCAAGATGTGAACTGCAAGACCAAACCTTTCAGCCTTACTGTGTAGGCCTGTGTAAGGATTTGGCCATCCCCACCCACGTGGGAAGACTTCCCTAATTGTTTACCTCCTGAAATGCCACTGGTAGTCTCATCATATTCACTTCAGATAGATAGATAGATACTTTATTAATCCCAAGGGGAAATTCACATACTCCAGCCGCAGCATACTGATACAAAAACAATATCAAAGAGTAATAAAAGTACAGGTAAAAACAGACAATAACTTTGAATAATGTTAACGTTTACCCCCCCGGGTGGAATTGAAGAGTCGCATAGTTTGGGGAAGGAACGAGACTCAGTGTGTCAGTGGAGCAGGACGGTGACAGCAGTCTGTCGCTGAAGCTGCTCCTCTGTCTGGAGATGATCCTGTTCAGTGGATGCAGTGGATTCTCCATAATTGACAGGAGTCTGCTCAGCGCCCGTCGCTCTGCCACGGATGTTAAACTGTCCAGCTCCGTGCCTACAACAGAGCCTGCCTTCCTCACCAGTTTGTCCAGGCGTAAGGTGTCCCTCTTCTTTATGCTGCCTCCCCAGCACACCACAACCGTCTGATAGAACATCTGCAGCATCTTATTGCAGATGTTGAAGGACGCCAGCCTTCTAGTGAAGTATAGTCAGCTCTGTCCTCTCTTACACAGAGCATCAGTATTGGCAGTCCAGTTTATCATCCAGCTGCACTCCCAGGCCTCTTTACCTCTCTCCTCGTGATGATTTTACCCCAAATATATCCCAAAGGTTGACCGACTTTGGTCGTTGCAGGCTGTGTGCTTTTACAGAAATTCTTCACCCAAAAATTACAGATCTTTTTTAATATGTTGCTTGCCTCATGTAGTTTGTAGTGGTGTTCAAGAAGAAATTTTAGTCTCATGATTTTATGAAGGAAAGAGATAAAAAAAATTCTGATAGAATATTGATCAGAGCTGATCCACAGTATATCAATCTAAATGTCCATAAAAAATAAATATTTCATGTTGTTTGTTTTACATAATCCATATGTCAGTAATCCAGTCGTTTGCTCACAATGCCCAAAGCACACACTAGGGACAATTTAGAATCGCCAATCCACCTAACCTGCATGTCTTTGGACTGTGGGAGGAAACCCACGCAGATACGGGGAGAACATGCAAACTCCACACAGGGAGGAACTGGGAAGCGAACCTAGGTCTCCTAACTGCAAGGCAGCAGCGCTACCCACTTCGCCACTGTGCTGCCCTTTTCCTAAAATATTATGAAGTAATACTTCCAGAAAGTCAGAGTAGCACACAAAACGGAAGCGCATTCATGTAAATCAAGCGTATGAATCGAAAGCCTGCCTCCTCATTCCCTCACATTGAAGCCTGTTGTGTCAGAAATGCTTATCCTTGAAATTACGAGATTTAATTTAAAAATTTTCTCTGCCATCACACCAAACAACCCAGGGTTTAGTGACATACAAAAAATATTTGGGTGAAGTATTTCTTTACAAATGATTCTTCTGTCCATTCTGTTTTGGATTGATCGTGTAACGTACAATACTTTGTGAAGATGATGCTGGTTATTCAAGTTTGAAAATGCATTTAATCTAAGCAGAGCTAGCATAGTATGAATCCACTTCATGGTTGTGGGAATTTACTCCGCAAATAGTAAGCATCAAGTTCATAACCAGTGAGCAGGTCCACACAGGGCCCACTTGTGCAAATGTCCAGTTTAAAATTGCCAGTTAATGAAGGCATTTCTTTGAGACAAGGGAGGAAAATCACAGCACCTGGAGTGAAGTCTAAATGGACGTGATGAGAATTGACAAACTTCCCTCTTGGACAACATCAGGGAATCAGGCCATGAGACAGCAGTGCCAACCATTGAGTTTCTGTGCTTCACCAAATTGTAATATTACAGAAAACTAATAAAGTACCTTTGCGTAGATTAGGTCTAGGAATCAATTAAAACAAATAATTAATTAATTGCATCATTGTATGTGATTAATTGCATGTAACATTAAAACATGTAATCATAAAATAAGTACTTAAATCATGAAGTAAATACACACTGAATTACAAAAATAATGTACAATCAACGGAAAGGAATTTAAAAAAAATAATGGCATAGTTTAAACTTAAACCTGAACTTTTAACACGTTACTACTTGGGCAAGTACAACCTGAATTTGAATGTCCTCCTAAAAGGCAAGTTGAAAATAAGGTAATAAGAAAGTGAGGCCAATTTATTATAAGCACCTACAAAAATAACACTTGTGTTAATTCTCACATTGGCATGATATATAAAACACAGACGTGTCAAAACTAAACAATCAAAACGACTGTGGATTTTGAATACACTGCCGATTTAATTTAAAAGTATAAGCATCTCCTAAATGGGCATAAATTAGAACTTGTGTTACTAACATGCTGAAATTCTATGAGGTGGCAGCAAAAGGATACGATCAAAGTGGAGCAGATGAGATTATTTATCTGGACTTTCAGAAAGCTTTTGATAAGGTGCCACATGAGAGGGTGGGCATCAAATTAAAAGAAGTGGCAGTTCAGGGTGATGTGTGTAGATGAGTGCAGAATTGGCGCAGACACAGGAAGCAGAGAGTGATGGTGTGAGGAACCTCATCAGAATTGGGTGATGTTAAGAGTGGTGGCCAGCAGGGGGCAGTGCTAGGGCTGCTGCTATTTTTAATATATAGAAATGATTTAGATAGGAATATAAGGAACAAGCTGGTTAGGTTTGCAGATGATACCAAGATAGGTGGATTAGCAGATAATTTGAAATCCATTATATCATCACAGAAGGACTTGGACAGCAAACAGTCTTGGGCAGATGAAATTTAATGTCAGTAAATGTAAAGAATTACACATAGGGAGTCAAAATGTGAGGTTTGAATACACAATGGGTGGTCGGAAAATCGAGAGTCCACCTTATGAAAAGGATTTGGGAGTCGTAGGAGCTGTTGACTTCCTGACAATGTTCAGAAGCCATTAAGAAGGCTAACAGACTGTCAGGTTATATAGCGCCTTGATCTGTGGAGTACAAGTCACAGGAGGTTCTGCTCAAGTCTTTATAACACACTGGTGAGGCCTCATCTGGAGTCCTGTGTGCAGTTTGGGTCTCCAGGCTACAAAAAGAACATAGCAGCACTGGAATAAGTCCAGAGAAGAGCAACTAGGCTGATTCAGGGCTACAGGGGATGAGTTATGAGGAAAGATTAAAAGAGCTGAGCCTTTACAGTTTAAGCAAAAGAAGATTAAGAGGTGACATGATTGAAGTGTTTAAAATGATGAAGGGAATTAGTCCAGTGGATCGAGACTGTTATTTTAAAATGAGTACATCAAGAACACGGGGACACAGTTGGAAACTTGTGAAGGGCGAACTTTGCACAAACATTAGGAAGTTTTTCTTTACATAAAGAACGACAGACACTTGGAATAAGCAACCAAGTAGTGTGGTTGACAGTAAGACTTGAGGGACTTTCAATACTCGACTTGATGTAAATAAGTGGAGAGGACTGGCGAGCTTTGTTAGACTGAATGGCCTGTTCTCGTCTTGAGTGTTGTTCTAAAAATTGACCCTGTGCATTATTTGGGTAGTTAAGTTCTTTGCATAAATTTGTGAAGATACTACAAGCTGGAATAATGGGTAGGTATACTAATTATACTTCTATTTTGTAGAATTTTGTCATATTAGGGCAGTCAGCACTGTAAGTTAAATACAGAGGTACTAGGGACTCGTTTTGTTTTTAGTGCAACTCAGATCGAACTTATTTTGCACTTATGTGGTATGATACTGATTCAGTCTTCTAACTGAAACGTGAAATGAAAAAAAGAGCAATTTTTATTTTTGCGACTTTTTTGTACCTTTGCACCAGGACTAACCATAACCCCCATCACCCCTTTCCTCCCACTGTCCTGAGAATCTATGTCGGTATGTATAAATCAAGAAAATGAACACCAGAATGAGGCTTTCACCTCATTGCCAGCCCTGGATACGACAGTATCTTTTAACACGTTAAACTGGACGTATTAATCCCAAAACTTAACTTTCCCAGTTCTAGTATAGATAGATAGATGGAACATGTTGTCCCCAGGGGGAAATTTGGCTTTTTACAGAAGAAATAAATACATAAATAGCTAGATAAGTAAATAAATAAATAACCCGTACACACTTTGGCCTGAACACACACTGAAATGACTATAAACCAAGAAGAGTCCAAAGAAAGATAAGTCCTGACTTGGCTGTCACAGTCCCAGTGAGGTGCTATAGAGACATATTGTTGTTGGTATAAAGGAGCCCCAGTCGCATTTCTTGACACTCTTCTGCTGAATAATTCATTGGCTGAATGTCCTCAGTGTGTGTGTGTTACAGAGAGAGTATGTGCAGCTTTGTTCATAATGTCACTCAGTTTTGTTTTAATTCTCTCCCTCACTACAACCTCACGGAGTCCAGAGTGCTTCCTATAACTGCGCCTGCCCTTTTTAATCAGTGTGTTGATTCAGTGGTCTTCTCTTGAAGTGATGTTACTAGCCCAGCACACCACACTGACCATAACTGAGTTGTAGAAGATGTGAAGGATGTTACTCCCCACATTTAAGGAACACAGTCTCCTAAGGAGACTTCTCTAGTTCCTCTGTGTTCTGAGACCTGTCCAACCTGCCATTGATGTGGACCCCACAAGTACTTGTAGGAGCAGACCACCTGTACATCCACCCCTTGAATAGTGACCAGACACAGAGGCTGTTTTGGTGGGGCAAAAGTCAATAAGCAGTTCCTTGGTTTTGCTGATATTAACATGCAGACAATTCTCTTTGCACCAAGAAACAAACTTTCCCTCCTGACTCCTCTCCTGTGTCTCATCCCCTTTATCAAGACACTCCATAACTGCAGAATCATCTGAGAACTTCTGCAAGTGACCTGCCCAACTGTTATATTTCTAGTCAGAGGTGTGCAAAGTGAAGAGAAAAGTAGACAGGCCTGTTTGTAGAAGTGTTCCAGTGTTCCTAATGGTCCTTGAGTCTCACTAAAAGCAGTTTGCCTGAGAGATATATCCAGGACCTCACAGGCTCATCCACTTTCAGATCTCTGAGTTTACACCTTAACAGGGATGGCTGGATGGTACTGAAGGTACTGGAGAAATTAAAAAATGGAATCTTCACAGTGCAATCAGCTTCATCCAGGTGAGAATAAGCCTTGTGGAGCAGATAGATGATTGTGCATCCTCCACTCCAATTTTTGTCCAATAGGCAAACTGCAGTGGGTCCAGGTGGTCTACCACAAGAGGACACATTTAGTGCAGGACCAGCCTCTTCATGATGTGAGATGCAAGTGCCACTGGGCTGTAGTCATGAGGTGAAGAGGCGCCTGCCTTCTTTGGAACAGGAACAATGCAGAATGGCGCTTTCTGAAGCCTTAGGGACAGACTGAACAGGTGACGGAGGACACCACAACGTTGGCCAGCACAGAACCTTAAGAACATTTAGTCCTGCAGATTTTCTTGTGTGTAGCTTCCTCAGTTGTCTCCTCACTTGGTCTTCAGTTATGGGTTATCCACACTGATGGTCAGTGGTGAACTTGCTACTGGCCATTCCACTTGACGTGGTAGGAGTTGTTGATGTAGTAGGGATGGTGTGGGGAGACTGGTGACTGGAAGAAGGTGGCAGTGGGAGGGAAAATCTATTAAAAAATTGGTTCAAGGTGTTTGCTTTGTCCATATCTCACTCTACCACCTGAGCCCAGTAGTGATGCCTTGTCCATTCCGGATGTGTGTCTTGCTGAGGGAGTTTGTCTTCTATTTTAACTTTGTAAGCTTCTATTCCTTCACTCAGTTTTTTTTTTTAGTACACGCTGTATGTCCCTCAGAGCCACTTTGTCACTGGATTTGAATGCTCTCTTTCTCTCATTCAGGTTTAAGGTAAGAAAGCAAATATTTGTGTATGTTTTTCTTTTTTGAAACGTTGACCCTTTTGTCATTAACTGTCCTATCTGTCATCTCCACTGCCTCTCGATCAATGTCTCTGCTCTCTGAATTTGTTGTTTATGCGCCTGGTTGGATTCCATAATTGCTGGGATGGCACCTTGAGTGATGATTCTTTTATTGCCAGGTTTACGGTGGTTTAATCCCACATTAATAAACTGGATGGCTTGTTAAATAAATAAATAAATCATTGATACGGCATGTAAGCTGACAAAACTCCTGTTTTTTTTCTGTAGTTCACAGTTCACACTGTTCCTGATGAAACGTTTGAAAATCCCCAAGTTCTATATGTTGGGTTAACTAAAATATACATGCAGAATATCACAGAAATCCGCTCGGCTGTTTTGGAGTAATGTGTGACTTTGATGGTGTTCTCCTTCCCATTACGAGATCCCAATGAAATTCTTGAAACTCCATGCAATTTAAAACATAAGCTTCACGAACAATTAATATGTGAAAGAAGACAAAGCTGTTTTTGAATGATTTGTGATTTTTGTGTTGGTCCCACCTTTGTTTTTATGAACTCATTGATGTCTAAAGAAGCCTTCAATGTAAGTTGGGCCAAACCTAATATAATAATAATAATTGTTTGCATTTATATTGCGCTTTTCTCACTACTCAAAGTGCTCAGCAATTGCAGGTTAAGGTCTTTGCTCAAGGGCCCAACAGAGCAGAGTCCCTATTGGCATTTTATGGGATTCGAACTGGCAACCTTCTGATTACCAGTGCAGATCCCTAACCTCAGAGCCACCACTCCGCCTAATAATATGCCGAATAATCTGACATCGGCTGAACCGTTCTAACATGACACAGTGTTGTTTTTTTGCCCTGACTCTGATTGAACCCCATTTCTCGATAGAACTTTTGAAAGACTTTAGCATTCTAGCTTTTAAATTGTATCGACAGTTGTAATAGTCATGAATAAACTTGGACTCGGCTGTTTTGGAGTGATAGATTTTTTTGCCAACCAGAAATTTTTGAAACTGCATGAAGCCTAGATTTTTCAATTGGCTCAGATTTAGTGCATATAAAATTTTATTGAGATTGACTCAGAGGTTTGGGAATAATATGGAGTTTTTGGGTTATACAGGGTGGACGCACAAAAAACCGAATGGTCTCCGACCGGCTTCCTCGAGCTTTTATACAGGTAGGTGCCGTCGCAATTGCGGAGCCTCGATGTCGCGACGGGGTCAGCAGCCCCAATTGTGCATTAGTAAGGAGGCTGTGAGCCAGTGGGTACAGACGTGCGTGAAATAGATCAGGAGGATGTAATCTCTGCAACAGAGGATTAGAATATTTCATGAGTGACGAAGCATGGTTCCATCTGTCAGGACATGTAAATTTGCAGAACACCAGATATTGGTCAGTAGACAATCCCCATGGAATTCATGAAAAGCTCCTTCACAATGAATAAATTGGTGTCTGGTGTGTGGTATCTACTACACGGATCGTGGGTCCCATATTTTTGAGACAACAGTTAACACTGCCGTGTATATGGGAATCTTCGAGGAATTTTACACACAATTGACCCCTGAAGAACGTGAGTACGGTGTCTTTCAACAGGATGGAGCGAGTTCACTTTCTCGAATTCACAACTGTCAGCAAAGGTTTGTGGCCACCATGATCACCGGTCCTATCCACTTGCAACTTTTACCTGTGGGGCAGTCTGAAGGGAAAAGTGTATGTCAATAATCCAAAGACATTAGAGAAACTGAAGGACAATATTCTGAGTGAAATTGGGTAAAATTGAAGTGGCTGAGCTGCGTCGCGTCTATGACGGTATGGTGCGGCGTGCAGAAAAGTGTATTGACGCACATTTCCAGCACCTCCTCTAACCAGTAAGTACAGATTTTTGTATTGCATATCTTTCGTTTAGTGTACGGGCTAAGAAACATACGTTGATGCTGGAGTAGGAGATGGTTCGGTTTTTCGTGTATCAACCTGTATAAATTAAAAAGACAAACCTTTTCTTGCACATAAAATTTTTTGAAACGCCATATAAGCCTATATTTTAAGTTGGACCAAGAAAAAAACGACATGGAAAATTTCATGAAATCATTTTTGTGCGATTGGTCAACATACAGAGAGACGGACAAACAGAAATAGACAAAAAACAACACATTGAACTAGTGAGGCGGACAGATAGAGAAAAATGAAGAGGCAGACAGACAGACAAACAAGAAACTGGGAGTATAAAACCGTGAGATAGACAGACAGACAAACAAACCAAGACAGAGAAAATATCACAGAGACAGAGAGAGCAAAACACAGAGGTGGTGAGACAGAGAGACAAACAGACAATTAGAGACAAGAGAGGCAAACAGAGACAAAGAAAATATCACTGACAGAAGCAGAGACACCGACAAACAGAGGGGCAAATTGACCAAGGCCGAGACCAACAAGATGTGATCTGAGGGTTGAAATGTGGGCCTTAGTGTAGAAAAAATGAATAAAGGACATCAAATAAAGCTGAAAAGACAGAAGGGTATTTTTATTTATTTATTGAGATAATAAATCAACATTATGCCTAGAAATCAGGGTTATGAAGAACTTGCAGTATAAAATCAGGCTTTTCTTGTTACTGTGTCTCAAGTCGTTTTAAGCCCCCCAACTGGTACAGTTCTCTGTCTCTCTCTGCCCACCTGTGTGGCCCACTTTTTGTTTCCTCTCCTTTGTCTTTTGTTTCAGTGGCTTTTCTGAGGTAGTATTGTAAACCCGAGTCTAACGTCATTGTGCTCCTACATTAGGTAATAAGGAGCACTCGGCTCCTTTAAAAATTCCATTTAGTGTTGAATATTGACTTAGATTGATAAGGCTGATGATGATAATAATAATAATGAAATAAAAATAATAATAAGGCATTGTTGTGCTGAATGGCTTGTTTAAAACAAAATTGTTGTAATGAATACATATATCTGAGATAAGGTATTGACCCCCCTTGAACCCCTGTTCTTAGTCCCTGTGACATTCACAAAGCATGGAAGGACATTTTAATCAACCAGTGGTTATTTTACAAACTAAACGAAACACAATGGAGAGTAGCCAGATAAACTACAGTAAAACAAACTGAGATGGGTGAACAGACAGGACCTGGCGACGCATTGTATGAAATGGCTGGCACTGAAAATGAAAATATTGCTTTATTTACAAGTCAAAGTGTTTCCTAATCTACTGGTGCACAAGAACAGGGCAGGCCATGCGGGCGCCTGCAGGCCACAGCGTTGTACTTGAAGTGACGAGGCTGACAGTTCAGGCTGACTCCCTGTGTGGGTCACTTAGCCAGCCTGAGCACTACAAAGGCGCGCAGTAAGCAATGACATTTTTGATCTGTAGTTTGGACCTGCACTATAGAAACTAAGAGCTGCCATTGATGCAGTTTTTTTTTTACTTGTCCTCTCTCAGATTAGCAGTCAATTTGTAACTTACAGCCTGAGCTGCACGACCCTAGTGAGAAAGGGGCTGTAGACGACTCAGAAACATCACGAAATGTTAGACATGCCACGACTTCAGAAGTAGAATACGCTATTTACTTGTCACTTTAAACGCATGTCCTTGGATGAAGTAGTCCTTGACCAGATTGCAGGTTGAGTGGAGCATAAAGTTTACTTAATCAATAATTTGATAAGAGAGCCGAGATGAAAGATAACTGCATGTGGAGGGGAGAACACGAGAGAGCAGGAAACGCCCAGCAATGTGAGTGTGGCGTGGAGGTGAGAGCTGAAGGGATTTGGGCCCAGGGATCGTCTGAGTTAGTGTGCCGAGTGAAGTGCCTATAAAAGTATTCATCCCGCAATCATTTTCACTTTTTTTTTTGTTTTTTTTTTGTTGTACAACACTGAATCCCAGTGATCCGAATTTGACATTTTGGACACTGATCAACAGGAAAGAACTTCAATGTCAAAGTGAAAACATGTTCTTAATCAATCCACTATATAATACAATGCTACAAGTCTTTGTGTGTGTGTCCAGTCCCTCTGAGCAATCTAATTGGTCAGTTTGGCTCTTGTGAATCGATTGAAAGAGGAAGTGCGAGACACACGAGGAGGAGTAAAGGTGTAGGGGAAACAATGAGACAGTCGTTTTCAAAGTTTAGGAATTATAAAAGTGGACAGGAGGCAACTAGGGTGCCTCAAAGTGACCAGAGCCTTAGAGCTTTAAGTGAACGCTGCTGGTCAAGAGAGGTTCAGACACACGAGGATCCTGAGGAAAGGAGCCGAAGGCACACCCAGGGCAAGAGATGTCCAACATTTTAAAATGTCTTCAACAGGTAATGTAGCTAGATAGAAATAATTTATCAGTAGAGTGCACATGAACCTTAGGCCGTCAAGTGTAACATTTATACGGCTGACTCAAGGGTACATTGAGTCCCTAGGCAGTGTTGGTTGCAAGCACCTAAAAAGAGACATCCAAAAGGGAAGTCCCCCTTTAATATCCATGTGGTTGAATCAATGAAGGAAGAGTGGGGTTACCCCTTTGACCGGTGCCCTCACAATCTCACACCAAATCGATGAATGTAGTACCCCTTAGTGATCAGCCCCACCTGTGATGACATAGGAAAATGAACAAGCAGAGAGGTCATCCCCCTTGGAGATTACCGCACTCGCAGTTGCTTATTAAATATCACAAATCACAAATTGACAGGCATGGTGGGGCATGGAAAGTTGTGGGTTGGAGGGCACGAGGAAGATTATGGCACACTTGCACCTATGAATATTGTCGACTCTGAAGACCAAACATGTTGGAGGCAAACTTGGGGCTTCTTGAATTTAAGTCATTACTTTGTGTAGTTAATTCTGGTCAAGTTTTTTCTTGCTGTCGTGTCCACCAGGGATGTCCACAAACCCGAGCCCAAGCCTGCACTTTGCTTGCCTTGTTGAATCCTGCGGCTCATATCTGGCATGTGTAAAGTTGCGACTGAGACCATCCCCTCTACCCACAATTCACCAATGAAAGAACAGTACTGACTAGAGCCCGGCCTCTCAGCTTTGGTGGGTGAAAATGACTTTCTGTTTCAAGGTGTATTTCATGGTGTGTGTGGTGTTCAGTGAAAGAAATGAATGAAGAAATAATTATATTAAGATACAAGCAACATAAATCTTATTTCAGGACACATGTAATTATTTATGCTTACGTATCATTCTGTTTTTATTTATTCTTTGTCACATTTCACAATTAATTTCTTCAATGTTGCCTGAAATAGTCCTGCATACGTTTCAGCGTCACTCACTTCAGTCCATTAGATGGTCTTCATGTTCGTGTCACGTAGAGGCCTCCTGTGAGAGCAGTCTTGTTAAATCTGTTTTTAACTGATGCGTACCATTGGCACATATATGGTAGCCAGGGAGATTTGAGAAGGGGGAAAGTTGTGTCTCGGTGTAAATGGTCCTCTCTGTGTGTGTGTGTGTGTGTATGTGGTGGGCTGGTGTTACGTAATGGCCTGGTCTCACACATTCCATTCTTAGATTGCTAGTCACACAGATTCTAATGACATGCCAGGGAGGCTCAGACATGTGATAGCCGCCGACACTGGCCTCTCTCATGCATGCCGTCCTTCTCTAAAACATCTGCTTTATCCATTTTATTTTGTTGTAACGATTGTAACCGCTACACTTCACTAAGTTTATAGTGAAAATTGTACTGATGATTACGGGTCAACCCCAAACTGCCTTCAGCCGAACGATGACTTACAATAATAAAAGCGATTTTTACAAAACCACTCAGAGAAAAGATGCAACACACAAAATATAATTAATACCTTTTCTACAATCTCCCAAACTCCCCCTCTTCTAATATATACAGTAAACAAAAGGCATACAATTATGTACCCAAGAATATTCCCCACCGTCCATTCGATTTAGCCTTTTTTTTTTTTTTTTATCCGGTTATTCTATTTCCCCATAGTTCAGTTCCTTAGACACGCCAATCCCAGAATAAAAGATTTATGGAGCACACTGCTTCTGATCTCTTTCACGGTAAAGTTCACTTTCCTCAGTGTATCCGGAATCTTCGAGGTGGCCACACCAGACTGCTTGTGGTGCTGCCCGAAAACAATCTTTCTCCTGGAATCCTTCACCATAAAAACTCGGGCTGTCTTTTCTTCCTTCTCTTCCTGCCTTTTCGTGCCCCTATTTAAATAGTGCATTCGTTTCCATGGCACTCCCGGAAATTGCAATGACTTCCCTGTACCTCCCAAAAGGTCCTCCCTGTCCAACCTGCAGGGAGCTGGAGTCTATTCCACCAACCACTGGACACAAAGCAGGAACAACACCTGGAGAGGAGGGTACCAGTCAATCGCAGGATGAACACACACACACACACACCTGCTAGGGTCACTTTAACAGTGCCAATTACACCTAACTTGCATGTTCTTGGACTGTGGGTGCAAAAACACACAGACATGAGGTTTTATTTTTCATGCTTCACGGAGTGCAGGTACAGAGCGTGGTTATGAGTTTAGCGCATTTTTTAGGTTTGGCCCTGTTTATAGTGAAGGCAACATTAAATGCCTTTGACTCAATGGAATAAAGGCCTGTGGTGTGATGAAGGATCAACACAAAAAAGTGTCTTATCACTCAAAAATGGCTTTATCTACGTTCATTAAATTCTTTATTTGCACTGTTGTTCATGCAGTCTCTCTGTATATAAAATCCAATGTCCATCTGTCTGTCTGCTTTTTCACGAGAGAACTACTTGACGGATTTAGATCGGGTTTCTTTTTTTCTAGAATTTGCTTGAACATTCCGGTTGATTTTGCGACTACTGTCATCGTGCTAAGAATCATAGATTGCTTGCAGGAGCGATATATTCACGCTATTCCGAGACAGAGGTTGCGCGCCGATGGGAGGGGGAAGTGTGATGTCAGGAGTGAGGAGTCTACTTCTGCTTTTTGGTGCATAACATGCCACTGCTTAGCTAGCGATACCTTTTAGTTTGTTCATTCAAGTTTGTCCTGCTCACTACTACACGAGCGGAGCTGTGGGGAATGGCCAGTTTAAAATATAAGCTTTGTGGAGTTTCAAAAATTTCATTGTGGAGTCCTAATGGGAAGGACAACATCAAAAAAAATTGTAGGTTTGTCTAAAACAGCTGAGTGGTTGTTCTCGAAATTTTGCACGTTTATTACAGTAAACCCTACTTAAGATGGAGTTTCAGGAGTTTCATCATGAGTAGAGGAAACAGCACAAGTGACAGTAATTTGGCCAGCTGACACACCATGTCCATGACTCAGTTATTTAACAAGCCGCCCAGTTTGTCAATGTGGGATTAAAAATCTATCGGTGTAAACCAGCGAATACAAAGAAGTGGAATTGATGGTGTCAATCTAGCCAGGAGCTGCCACAATTACAGAATCCAATTCAACACAAAAAGAACAAATTCTTGACTCATGAGAGCAAAGACATTGATAGGTGATATAGTGGAGATGACGGGGGGGGACGCCAGCATCGAGATAAGGGACAATGTTTAAAAACCACATCATTTGCTTTCTTACCTTAACCCGTCATACAAATTATACCTGGGCAACACTGGGCACTTTGCTTGTGCAGGTTGAGTATCCCTAATCCAAAATGCCTAGGACCAGAAGTATTTTGGATTTCGAATATTTTTGAATTTTGGAATATTTGCATAAACATAATGAGATGCAGCCAAACCAGCGAAAAGACGACTCGTGTAACAATTCACATTACTGTTAAATTCTGCTCTGTACTTCTAAAATTTATATTTTTTATTTCTTACTATATTGAGAAATTGTTCTGTTCTGTGTACTGCATTGTATTGTATTGACCCCCTTCTTTTGACACCCACTGCACGCCCAACCTACCCGGAAAGGGGTCTCTCTTTGAACTGCCTTTCCCAAGGTTTCTTCCATTTTTTCCCTACAAGGTTTTTTTTGGGAGTTTGTCCTTGTCTTCTTAGAGAGTCAAGGCTGGGGGGCTGTCAAGAGGCCTGTTAAAGCCCATTGCGGCACTTCCTGTGTAATTTGGGGCTATACAAAAATAAACTGTATTGTATTGTATTGTATTACCAATTATAGCGTCGGTTAGTGCTGGGCGGGTATACCGGTTCATACCGAAAACCGTTTATTTTTTTTATGACATGGATTTTTCTTATACCGCAACACCGGTTTAAATTGCCTAAACGACGTTCAGAACGTGGCGCAGCGGGAAACTGTTCAAGTGGGGACCTTTTTCACTGCTACACCGCTAAACACAGATTTGTTGCACTAGGGCTCTTTTTCACTGCTACACCACCAAATAGTGGGCGGTAGCATAGGTATGCTGCGCGGTGAAAATGGACAGAGAGCCGAAAGAAAGGTGTCACGTCAGTCGCCTGGAGATGCTTTAGTTTTAAAAGGTCAGATGTGTAAATACTGTTTCTATACTACTGGATAATACTGCAAGCCAAGTTGTACTTGTTTTATTTGTTTTCAATACAGTGTAATGTACCTGGGTACTGTGTAATATTGTGACGACATGTTGACATTATTCTCTTACTTTGTCATTAAAGTAGAACATCGTAAACTAAACTTCATCATAAAATGAATATTTAATTTACTAGATTTTCTCAAACCCTGTCATAAGTTATATAGTACATTAAATGCTTTGTGTTAAGTGTTCCCCGAGCTTCTTAAACTGACTTCCTCTGCACTAAGAGGAGGCAACGGCAGCAATCGTCGCACAGAATCCATTCACATGATATTCATGCTCTCTGAACATTTAGAATGCCAAGATAAATACTTGATATAAATTCAAAATTTTCAGAGAGCAGGAATATCATACAGTGAATGGATTCTGTATGGTGATCGCTGTCTCTTAGTGCAGAGGAAGTCAGTTTAAGGAGCGTAGTGATTAACAACTGGGTCGGGGAACACAACACAAAGCATTTAATGTGCTACATTAACTTATGACGAGGTTTGAGAAAATCTAGTAAATTAAACAATGATTTTAGGATGAAGTTTAGTTTACGACATTCTACTTTAATTATAAAGTAAACTATGAGAATAGAGTGGAAATGTCGACTTTAATCTCGACGAATAGTTTTTTTTTTTTTTCTTCCCTGTGTCCGTATTTTTTTTTTCTTCACCGTGGCCCTAATACAATTCCGTAGGGCTATACCACAAATACAATTATAAATGCAAGTTGCAGTTGTATTATTTATATATATAGCTTAGCTTGAAGCAAGGTCCATATTAATGCAGTTTGCCTAAATGATAGTTAAGTTGGTAAAGATGTCATCACCAAGATTGCACTTGTTTTATTTTATTTTAATTTGGTGAATACTGTGTAATGCACCTGGGCTTTTGAAGCCTTGAAGTAATAGTGCAACTATCAGTAAAAATACAATTGTTTATTTTATTGTTATTATTTATTAGTTTAAATATTATGCAGTTTAATGATGGTAAAGTTGTTTAAAAAGTCACTTTAACGTGTCAGTGGACAGAGATTGTTAACATTAACAGAAAGTGTAGTTGTTTTACAAAAAATATTTATTTATTCCTTTTCTAAGACATGTTCAGTGCAATACAACTTTTGACAAGCACTTCTGGATATTTTCCTAAGTCTAAATACCTCTTTGGATGGTTGAAAATACTGTATGTTGTCAAAATTATAATTTAAGTTTTTGCAAAATTTGTTAAATAAAAAGGTTCTATATTTTGACTGCATCTGTCGTGCAATGTGATTTCCTTCTCTTCATTAGTGCCACCCCCTTGAAAAGTATCACATTATGGGGCAATGCAAACCTGTATTAATACTTGTGTTCACATTAAAATGTTTTTTTTGTACAATGTACAATGCTCTTGACAGTGGAATAGTTTATTCTTAGCCAGTAATTGCAGTGGAAAATGTGGTTAACATCCACTCATGCATGGGAAAAAAATACCGTCAAATACCGTGAAACCGGGATAATTTAGAAAAATACCGTGATCTAGAATTTTGGTCATACCGCCCACCCCTAGCGTCGGTTGATGTGACAAACATATTACATTTCAAAAGTGTTTGTGATGTTCTTGACTGTGTTTTAGTTCCCTTTTAACAATAATAATAATTCATTACATTTATATAGCGCTTTTCTCAGTACTCAAAGCGCTATCCACACAGGGAAGAACCGGGAAGCAAACCCACAATCTTCCACAGTCTCCTTACTGCAAAGCAGCAGCACTACCACTGCACCACCTCTTTTAAAATTTAAGATGGTCAATGCTGCGTGTTTGTGCTGAAGAACGTTTTTCATCAGTTTATATCAGCAACTCGTCAGTTCTAAGGGAAATGGTCAACAGGCCTATTACATTTTTTATATATATATATATATATATATATATATATATATATATATATATATATTATATTTCGGCCAGACTTCACTTTGTTATGCCTGCTGTGCTGGAAGCCATTAACTGACCAGCTAGGCACTGCATTCAGTTCTCGTATGGTGTGGGTATACATATATAAAACATTTAAAGGTTTTTGCCAACATAAAAAGTTAATTGGCAGCCGGGTCAGATTCTCCTGATGTAATCAGAGCTCTTTATTGCAGTCATTATTGCAATAAGGGGACACCTAGTGAGAATGAAGCTGCTTTTGTTAACCGTTATTCCATTAACAGACAAGTCATCTGCAATTTTAAACTGCGCCCTGCAGCACTTTTGAATGCAGGTTATACCAGGGAGAAAGCTCGTCCACTGTCTTTCATTGCTTAGCAGTGCTGAATGCATCACAGGGTTCCCCAAATTCACCCGACATCATTGATTGTGCATTAATTCCTCGCAGCGCTCACCACTTCTCATTGCTTTGTGGCACTCCAAACTTCATGGGGTTCTCCACCCAAGCACCCCACTCTGAAAGAATAATTCTGTTTTTAAATCTGCACATACATTATTCACGTTCTCTTTTTCGCCTGGGTGGTATATTTTTATGCTCGCATCCACACATTTATAAATGAGGTACCTGATGTGGAGATTTCCACATGTGACATCATGCCGGCGCTCAGAGTTTTGGTTTTTGGAATTTTGGATTAGAGATACTCCCCCTTTATTACATATATACTGTATGTTAGCTGAATCGTTCCCATTTTAATTCAGGTCACACTGTCTGCTGTCAGCCATCCTTGTTGGTTTTTGTTTCATTTGCAGTGATTATGCATTTTAGCTGCTCGTGAGCAAAGCATTTTATCCTTTTAAATAAAAAGTGAATTCTAATTAAAAAAAATATCTCAATATGAATCTAATAAACCTACTTTCAATTTTATGACGATATAGCATTTAACCATCTTTGTTTCTTTTTATGGTTATATGAACTCTCTGTGCTGCGAGTCCTTGTGTCCCATTGCTGAATAGATGGGGGGTGTCAAACCTCAATGATTCCAGAATATTGTAGGTGTGAACTTTTTCATCATTTGTATTTTTTCCACATGTCGTATCTTCTCTATTTCCAGATAATGGAGGGATTTGGAGCATCCCGTTTCCAGGAGAGGCCGAGGCATGAAAATGAGGACTGTCTGCTAGACGAAAGGTACGACTGCTCTCCTCCTTTTGCCAATCAGTAACGGTTTGATTAAACTTGAATGTGTCCGTCATATCAGACCATTTATAATCTACAAGCTAAATGTTGTAGTAATAGTAGTAGTAAAAGTTGTATTGTCTCGTGTACAGAGTACAGTGAAATTCTTTCTTACACGTATGGAACAGTCGCCAACCTCCAGCACCATGATAAACAAGAATGTACTAAAATACAAAACTGCATTCTATTTGAAAGAAAACACAAATCCGCTTACCAGACATTTCATTGATGTGTTCTGATTTGGTGTCTTTTGGTGAGTTTTGTCTAAACTTATGGGCCAACTGCTGTTCTTGGCAGGTATGCCTTCACCCGCATTGATTCATATTGTACATCTTGTCCACGTGTGTGGGGTGAGTTGTTATGTCCTAACACAATCATCTTAGGATTGTGTTTCACCAACTGTGAGATTGGTATGGGGTTCATCTCCTGAAATGCTGCCAAACATGTCTACTGTTACTCTGTCCATTCATCTCTATCTTAGATTTATCTGTCCAGAGCCGATTGTGCAAAGAAGGCTTGGTCTTTGCCTAGATGTTCAGTGGGAACTGTCGTCTTGCTCTGATGTTCTTTTTGGACAGTAATGGATTTTTCGTCCCATGCAGGTCACATCTTTCTGACTGTAGATGCCTGCACTTTGACACCAGCTGCTGCGAGTTATCTTCAGATTTTGGTGTTCTTGAGGATACTTTTAGTATCAAAAAACATGCTCTTGGGCTGAATTTGCTGGGCTGGACAAATTAGCAAATGTATGAAATCTACACCACTGGTACACACACAGTACAATTACTGATTTCAAATAATGTGTATGCTGTGTTCAGCTTTGTCAAGCACCACTTGTGTGCCACATGTCTTGTGACTGCTTGTTTTGAATCTGGGCTCACAAAACATGATGCCATGCCAAACAATAACCTGCTCACCTGTCAGGCTGTACTGCTGAGCGACTCCTGCACGTGAAGAAAGACGCTGAGCGCAGCAGACTGGGCTGTTTGTTTACATGTTGGGCAGGCTGATGAAACAATTTGGGGGCAAAGGGCGCATTGTCAGCTTTGAACTGCGAACACTCACTTGGCAGCTTCTGGGATGGAAAGGAAAACAAAATTAGTTGGGCGCAGCTGAACAGTGCAAAAGGCCATCGATCTGTCTGTTCATTCCAGGCTGGACTTCTCACATTCCAAGCCGTCATTTCCAACCCTTTAAAGATTTTTATACCACTGTCTGCATTGCAGTGGTCGTCTGGTGTGACAACCTTTGCATAGTGACATGCCAGCCCCCTGCCATGACATGCAAAAACTGCACATCAGGTTCATGTTCATCATCTGCCCACAAGTCAGTGAGAGCTGAACGAATCCAAAAACAGGCGAGGAGTGTAACAGATACAAGAAACGCACATCGGCTGATGATACGGCAAAATGTTTCAGGTATAAACTATAATTTACAGTGATGCTCACCTAAATTTTCAGTAGACATTATATAGTGGCTTTCTCTAGTTAACACCATCCTAATGTAAATTTGCAGGTGCCAAATGCACCTCTCCATGTTGAAGAATTTCTTTTATATAGCGCCTTTCCCAAGCCAACAGTATCCTAATATGCTTCGCAGTTACCATACACTAATTTCCATATTAAACAGATGTTATTGTATGTGGTGCCTTTCTCTGCTAAAACACCTTGCTGCTCTGCTTTGCATGTACAATACACTCATCTCCATATTGAACAGACTTCATATAGTGTCTTTTCCTAGTGAACGCCACCCTAATGTAATTTGCAGGTACCATACACTCTATCCCGTGTTGAATAGACTTTATTATATATAGTGCCTTTCCCTAGCAAACACCATCCTCGTGTGCTTTGCAGGTACCATACATTCCTGCCTATAATGAGCAGATGTTGTAGTGCCTTTCTCCTAATGCAGTCTGCAGTTACCATGCACTCCTCTCCATATGGAACAGGCTTTATTGTATATAGTGCCTTTCTCTAATTAAACCACCAACCTGTTGTATCTCACAAGTTCCACGTAATCGTCTCTGTGACCACTACCAGATGAAGTGACTTGCTCAGGGTCCTACTGAGAGTCACACATGCACAGTCATCAAAGAGGGTCACAGTCACTTCAGCTTCAGTTTGTCCTTTGGGTTTCTATATGAGACTTGATGTCAGCCTCCTTGGTCTGAGTCCTTGCTGGGCACTGCTATTGGGATGTCACTTTTATATCTGTAGATGACTTGAGGTCATGGGGGCCAAAGGGAGAGAGGAAATGTTTGGGTTATGATTATAGGGTCATTATTGGCACTGAATTCCCCTTCTATAAAGTACTGTTATTCTGTCTATGTACTGTATTATACAGTCTTACCTCTATCTGTCTATCATACAGTGCATTTCAAATCATTATATAGTGCCTTTCCTATCTATCTATCTATCTATCTATCTATCTATCTATCTATCTATCTATCTATCTATCTATCTATCTATCTATCTATCTATCTATCTATGTTTTATTTAGCTTTGCTCATGTATATCTATGGTGTATAGGGTTTTTTTTCCTAACTTATATAGATTCTTTAATATTTATCTTATATAGCGCCTTTCCTATCTGTCAGTTATATAGTATCTACCATATACTGTGTATCCATCCACATTTTGAATAGTGCTTTTCACATTTTAGTATTATATAGTCAGGGCATATAAGGGCATCCGGTGTAAAATTTTGCCAAATCAATATGCGGACAACAATACAAATTTCCATACCGGTTCGGTCGAGCCCCGGGTTAACAACGACTGCCACCAGTACTGTTAGCCAACAGGGTGCTGGCGGAAATTGGGCTGCTGTTGGCCAAAGAAAGAGAAGAAGTGGGGGGAGACATGTACAGAGACAGAAGGACAGGAGGAAAGTAAAGAGAGTGGAACTGAGGGTAGGAACTTTGAATGTTGGCAGTATGACTGGTAAGGGGAGAGAGTTAGCGGATATGATGGAGAGAAGGAAGGTTGATAAATTGTGTGTGAAGAGACTAAATGGAAGGGGAGTAAGGCCAGGTGGATCGGAGGTGGATGCAAATTGTTCTATCATGGTGTGGATGGGAGGAGAAATGGAGTAGGGGTTATTCTAAAGGAACAGCATGTCAAGAGTGCTTTGGAGGTGAAAAGAGTGTCAGACAGAGTGATGATTATGAAGCTGGATATTTGGAGGTGTGATGATGAATGTTGTTAGTGCATATGCACCGCAAGTTGGGTGTGCGATGGAGGAGAAAGAAGATTTTTGGAGTGAGTTGGATGAAGTGATAAACAGTGTACCCAAGGCTCAAAGTGGTGATTGGAGCGGATTTCAATGGACATGTTGGTGAAGGGAACAGAGGAGATGAGGAGGTGATGAGTAGGTATGGTGTCAAGGAGAGGAATGAAGGTGGTCAGAGGATAGTGGATTTTGCCAAAAGGATGGCTGTGGTGAATACGTCTTTTAAGAAGAGGGAGGAACACTTGGTGACGTACAAGAGTGGAGGAAGATGCACACAGGTAGATGACATCCTATGCAGAAGAGTCAATCTGAAGGAGATTGAAGACTGCAAAGTGGTGGTAGGGAAAAGTGTAGTTAAGCAGCATAGGATGGTGGTCTGTAGGATAACGTTGGAGATCAAGAAGAGAGAGTGAGGGCAGAGCCAAGGATCAAATGGCAAAAGTTGAAAAAGGAAGACTGCAAGGTTGAGTTTAGAGAGGAGGTGAGACTGGCACTAGGTGGCAGTGAAGAATTACCAGACAGTTGGGCAACTACAGCAGATGTAGTGAGGGTGACAGCAAGAAGGGTGCTTGATGTGACATCTGGACAGAGGAAAGAGGAAAAGGAAACTTGGTGGTGGAATGAGGAAGTACAGAAGAATATACAGAGGAAGAGGATGGCAAAGAAGAAGTGGGATAGACAGATACAGAAAGTTGACAAGAGTACAAGGAGATAAGGTGCAAGGTGAAGAGAAAGGTGGAGAAGGCTAAAGAAGAGGCAAATGATGAGTTGTATGAGAAGTTGGACACTAAGGAGGGAGAAAAGGACTGGTGGGCTAGACAGAGGGACCGAGCTGGGAAAGATGTGCAGCAGGTTAGGGTAATAAAGGATAAAGATGGAAACGTACTCACAAGCGAGGAGAGTGTGTTGAGCAGATGGAAAGAGTACTGTGAGAGGCTGATGAATGAAGAGAACGAGAGAGAGAAGAGGTTGGATGATGTGGAGATAGTAAATCAGGAAGTGCAACGGATTAGCAAGGAGGAAGTAAGGACAGCGATGAAGAGGATTAAGAATGGAAAAGCCGTTGGTCCAGATGACATACCTGTGGAAGCATGGAGGTGTTTAGGAGAGATGGCAGTGGAGTTTTTAACCAGATTGTTTAATGGAATCTTGGAAAGTGAGAGGATGCCTGAGGAGTGGAGAAGAAGTGTACTGGTGGGCCGATATTTAAGAATAAGGGGGATGTGCAGGACTGTAGTAACTACAGGGGGATAAAATTGATGAGCCACAGCAAGAAGTTATGGGGAAAGAGTAGTGGAAGCTCGGTTAAGAAGTGAGGTGATTAGTGAGCAGCAATATGGTTTCATGCCAAGAAAGAGCACCACAGATGTGATGTTTGCTCTGAGGATGTTGATGGAGAAGTTTAGAGAAGGTCAGAAGGAGTTGCATTGCGTCGAAAGCATATGACAGGGTGACTGAGAGGAGCTGTGGTATTGTATGAGGAAGTCAGGAGTGGCAGAGAAGTATGTAAGAGTTGTACAGGATATGTACGAGGAAGTGTAACTGTGGTGAGGTAGGAGTGACAGATGCATTCAAGGTGGAGGTGGGATTACATCAGGGATCGGCTCTGAGCCCTTTATTTGCAATGGTAATTGACAGACTGACAGATGATATTAGACAGGAGTCCCCGTGGACTTTGATGTTTGATAATGACATTGTGATCTATAGCAAGAGTAGGGAGCAGGTTGAGGAGACCCTGGAGAGGAGAGGAATGAAAATCAGTAGGACCAACAAGACAGACTACATGTGTGTAAATAAGAGAGAGGTCAGTGGAATGGTGAGGATGCAGGGAGTAGAGTTGGCGAAGGTGTAGCAGGTAAAATACTTGGGATCAACAGTACAGAGTAATGGGGATTGTGGAAGAGAAGTGAAAAAGAGAGTGCAGGCAGGGTGGAATGGGTGGAGAATTTCCCATTGGGATTAAAAAAGTATCTATCTATCTATCTATCTATCTATCTATCTATCTATCTATCTATCTATCTATCTATCTATCTATCTATCTATCTACTGATTATATAGTGCCTTTCACATCTATCTATCTATTATATAGTGCCTTTCATATCTATCTATCTATCTATCTATCTATCTATCTATCTATCTATCTATCTATCTATCTATCTATTATATAGTGCCTTTCATATCTATCTATCTATCTATCTATCTATCTATCTATCTATCTATCTATCTATCTATCTATCTATCTATTATATAGTGCCTTTCATATCTATCTATCTATCTATCTATCTATCTATCTATCTATCTATCTATCTATCTATCTATCTATCTATCTATCTATTATATAGTGCCTTTCATATCTATCTATCTATCTATCTATCTATCTATCTATCTATCTATCTATCTATCTATCTATCTATCTATCTATCTATCTATCTGAAGAGTGTCGGGAGTAAGTTTTGACAAATGGGTATCAGTAAGAGTTAAAGGGAAGGTCTACAGGACGGTAGTGAGACCAGCTATGTTATATGGGTTGGAGATGGTGGCACTGACCAGAAAGCAGGAGACAGAGCTGGAGGTAGCAGAGTTAAAGATGCTGAGATTTGCATTGGGTGTGACGAGGATGGACAGGATTAGAAATGAGGACATTAGAGGGTCAGCTCAAGTTGGACAGTTGGGAGACAAAGTCAGAGAGGCAAGATTACGTTGGTTTGGACATGTGCAGAGGAGAGATGCTGGGTATATTGGGAGAAGGATGTTGGAGGATAGAGCTGCCAGGGAAGAGAAAAAGAGGAAGGCCTAAGAGAAGGTTTATGGATGTGGTGAGAGAGGACATGCAGGTGATGGGTATAACAGAGCAAGATGACGAGGACAGAAAGATATGGAAAAAGGTGATCCGTTGTGGCAACCCCTAACGGGAGCAGTTGAAAGAAAAAGAAGTATTATATAATCAGTAATTTTCTAACTCACTTAGTCCTGATAGGGTTGCAGGAGCCTATCCCAGCTAGCATAGGGCACAAGGCAGGAAGAAACACTGGACAAGAGGCCAGTTCATCTCGGGGCGAACACACACACACACACCAAGTACACAGCAGGGACAATTTAAGATTGCCAGTTTACCTAACTTGCATGGCTTTGGACTGTAGGAGGAAACCCACTCAGACAAGGAGAGAACATGCATTATATTACATAGCGCCTACTGTATCTCTCTTTAGTACATTGTATCTGCCTAGTTCTTATATAGCCACTTTTTACTATATCTATAAGTTCTTTATGTAGTGATATCTATCTATCTATCTATCTATCTATCTATCTATCTATCTATCTATCTATCTATCTATCTATCTATCTATCTATCTATCTATCTATCTATCTATCTATCTATCTATCTATAGTGTCTTTCATGTCCATTCATTATATAGTACATTTCACATCTTTTATTTCTATGTATTTGCCCTTTCATATCTGTTTATATTGTATATCCGTTAGACAAATATGAATGGTATTTGAGATAATCAATAACATTGTTTTCTCCCTTTTTCTCTCATATAGGAAGCAAGTGCAGCTCTACGACGACTCCGTCTTGTTTTCTTGGGTAAGTGGCTGCCCAGATGAGCTTCTGCATGGTAACTCTGTTTCAATTTCACGGTGCTTGAGCTCTCAACGCTTTTCTGTCTTGTACCTGCCTGGATTTATTGTCAGGAAAATTTCTGCCACATCTTTGAAACATATCTGTTGTATATGGTATTTTTATAATCATTACAAAAACATATTTATTTTGATATGCTTGAGTAATCTCCACAGGTGAAATGGACCTTTTGCAGCGTCAGCCATTTTTGCAGCAACCTTGGAGCAATTTTCAGGTTAAGAGCATTGCTCAAGGGCCCAACAGCACAGGTTTCTTTCTGGCAGTAACAGGATTTTATTCCTTTTGTCACACAATATCCCTGATTTAGAAGCGGGACCCTCGTGTGAAGGAGCTTTATGTCTATGGGCTGTTTTTATTTTACGTAGGTATTTATTTAAATTTTTTTTTTTTTTTTTTGTCAAAAACACATATAGTGAGCCTACGATTGGACAACTTGATGTCTATTAGAACTACGGTTTGTGTCTTTCACTGAGAACACTCTTACAAACCATTTACATTTTGTAGGTAATCCATCCAGGTTTCATATAGTGCCTTTCATAGTTAGCATTGTTAGTTCCTTATATTGTGTGGACATGCATTTGTCTGTTGTTAATGACCACGGCAGAACATAAGTGCTACAAACACAGAATTGCAGAAGCAAAAGTAGGATTGTTAGCAAGATAGATAGATAGATACTTTATTAATCCCAAGGGGAAATTCCCATACTCCAGCAGCAGCATACTAATAAAAAACAATATTAAAGAGTGATAACAATGCAGGTGTACAGACAGACAATAACTTTGTATAATGTTAACGTTTACCCCCCAGGTGGAATTGAAGAGTCGCATAGTTTGGGGGAGGAACGATCTCCTCAGTCTGTCAGTGGAGCAGGACGGTGACAGCAGTCTGCCGCTGAAGCTGCTCCTCTGTCTGGAGATGATATTGTTCAGTGGATGCAGTGGATTCTCCATGATTGACAGTTTTTAGTGCTTTTCCGTAGTCTAAATCTGCTCAGCGCCCGTCGCTCTGCCACAAATGTCAAACTGTCCAGCTCCATGCCTACAGTAGAGCCTGCCTTCCTCACCAGTTTGTCCAGGCGTTAGGCGTCCTTCTTCTTTATGCTGCCTCCCCAGCACACCACCGCGTAGAAGAGGATAGAGTAGAGTAGAATAGAGCTTGGCACTGGGGGGCTTTTGGGCAGGGTCGTCTTAACAGCATTATAGGCCCCCATACAAAGCAGTGCACTGGGACTATTTTGTTTTTTACTTACTCACTGAAAAGGTGGTGGTTTGTGAGGGCTTTTATGCCAAAATAATGAGCAGCAGACCTTTTAGGTAACAACAAACAACAGCTTTTTATTTTGATTCTGCCATCAGCACCCAGCATGCCTTGTACATAAAAGTTCCCATCCCACTTTTTCAGACCAATCACAAATAGAACATTTGCATTCTGGGGTTCTGTGCTCAGACACCACAGGGACCTCTACCTACACAACCACTCAGCAAGTCACAACATACATAGATTGGCATGGGGCCCCAGGGCAACTGCCCAGCGTGCCCATGTGTCAAGACAGCCCTGCTTCTGTGTTGTCATAACTCCACCTATGGCGGCAGCTGTTAGCAGACCAGCAAACATCAAATGTATTCTTACTTCAAGGGAATAAGTTCTAACAGTCTATGATAAAAATGTATTTTTTTAGTGTCCTGTTGCTATCACCAGGGCACCTCATAAACACGGAAGGCATGTTTTCTTAAAGCGGAACCATTGCCGCTTCAAACTGTATTTGGCACGTTTTAAGAGCTCTTCTTTCACCTTTGGTCCTTGGTACCCTACAACCCCGATTGTTAATTGCCAAGACAAGTTATTTAAAAACATTTAAAAAAACAAACTTCGCTTTAGCACACAATTTTAAGTGGCAAATTAATTTATACCATGATTATGAAGAAATAACTTTGAAACATTGACTTGGAAAAATATCAAATTTCTCCTGCAATTTAAGCTTAATTAAGTGAAGTTCGTAGCAATCACAATCGCAGAGAAAGTCATCGGTCCTGTTTTTATAGCACGTGCTCTTTACAAGACGGGGCAATCCGTGTCTCCTCATATGTTCTGCAGTGGCCGCTCGCTCCACGTGCATTTCTCAACTCCCATGTTAAAAGTTACAATCGGCTTTGCCACAAATCACCATTAATTAGGGGTGTTCAGTCATTTAAAAAGTCCTAAGAAAACAAGCGTTTATGGAAAGTGAAGTTGTCGAGGCAGGCAGGGAGCCGTGACGCCTCGAAGTTCCGCCCCATTTGAAGATTAATGAGCAGTGCGATGCCATCACACGCTCGCCACTTTAGAAAGGCGCGTTTCTCTGCCTAAGTCAACTTGGCTTTTGGCCAGTTCGAGTCCCGGAGAAAATACCAGGCAACTCCCTAGGGGCAGGCGCTCCACGACTTGCACCACAGCCCCCGATTCCCCCCAACTCCGCCCACTGCGAACCGAAGAAAGGAAGGGCGCGACAAAAAAAACGTGAGCAAAGCCCCGGTGACAGCAGGGCGACCTCCTGGGAGACGAGCCGCAGCCCGGCGGTCTGAAGTAAACAAGCCGAGGAGTTCAGGGAGGGGCGGGGCAAGGACAGCCCTGAGTGGGCGGGGTCTCTGGGGGCTGAACGAGTAGCCAATTAGCATCGACTGCTCACAGCGCGCTGGAGTTGGGAAGGCAGGAGAGGAAGAGTAGCTGGTGAACTTAAGCGCTGAAGCCCTGCTGCTGTTCATCATTTCAGAGTTCGGCTATGAAGATCCAGGAGGTGCAGAGCAGCTGCGAAACGGCCAGAGCAGCGAGGGGCCAGGAGCTCGACGTCTGCGGGGATGGCCCGTTGCCGGAGGTGCCCCGTCTGGATCTGTCCGATTTAACGGAGGACAACAACTGGGAAGGTATTGGTGTGTTTGGAATTTCCTCGAACCGGGCGGCTCGTGTTTAGCCTTTCACTCGAAAATGAATCTGTGTGAGAATTAACAGCCGACTGCCGCGATGGCCAGGGGAGTGGCATTTTTAATCCGTTTAATTCTATGCATTTTTCTGAACCCATTGAGGTGCTTTATGTAAATGTGCATAGTGTATTAGTATCGACTTTATATAGTCAGCACTTTGTTTTGTATACACAATGTATGTAGTACATATTTGTGTATTGACATATGAAATACCTATTCTGCGTGTATATATATATATATATACAGAATGAAAAATATTAGTGTTGACTATATATTCTACAAAATACATTTGTATACAGAGTACATGTGTATGGACACATGATATACTTGAACTGAATATATATATGTAATTTTTTTCAGTGAGAAATGTTAATATTGACTTTGAAAATTCTGCAAAATAAATTTTAATATACGTATGTGTATTGACATTATGTATATATCTGTACTGAATTTATATATACAGTACATGTATTTGCATTGACATGATGTATACAGTATATAAACACATTTATTCAGACTTCACATTTAAGAACGTGCATCAAGAGCTCAGCCACCTGCTCACTGCTCGTCTTCTACTCTGATCCCCTGTAGTTAAGTTGTGTCAGGTGCTCATAAGCACATTAATGACTTTACACACAGAGTGACCAGACTGCTGCTGACCTGTCCAAGTGGCCCATGGCCAGCTGATGGCTGCACTCTCCGATACAAGGCTATGCAGGTTGCTAGAGTTTGTTGGAAGGACTAATTGAAAGGACAGATCACGCTTTCAGCAGGCTTTCTTTACGTTTTGGATGTTGTTAGCTCTTAATAGTGAGAAACTCTTAATGACATGGGAATTGGATGAGAAATAAACCAGTCATAAGGAGCTGCATTTGCTTTAGCACTTTTTCAGTTGGCTATTTTCTGTAACAGCAGGTAAACCAGATTTGAAAAGCCATTCATGAATAGTCTAAATTAATAGAAGTGGTTTAAGGAAAAGGCGGAAAAATTGAAGCCCTGTTGAATACAACTGAATGTCAATCAGCAAATGAAAAACTCAGGAGGCTGAGGTGTGTGCCAGCGCCACTCATTAAGGTGAATTTAATGTCACACAAATAAATGCAGGCTTTGATCAGACAATGGCCTAAATTAGCCACCACAAGCTTGGACACACCACCTTAATGTCCCATAAGGATTCATAGTTGATAGATATATATATATATATATATATATATATATATATATATATATATATATATATATATATTTAAAAAAAAAAAAAGAATTTTATTGAACTGTCTGTTCCGTTTTAAAGTTAACTTTCAGTAAAGACTGGGTTGCATATGTGTAAAGGAGCTTTATGGTGCAGTTATTTTCATTAATATGCCTCTTTAGCAAATCAGTCTTTGTAACTATAGCTGTGCATTTATTAATAATTTATATGCATGCCATAGTCAGACTGGAAAATCCATTTTATCACAGTTGACACTGACATTTTCACATGGGCCATAATAATCAGAGAGTCGAGTCATGTTTTTGCAAATCGTCTACACTGTTTAAAACAAAGGTGCCAAATTGGTTCTTCAGAGCAGTGCCTTAGGAGATCCATTTTTGGTTTAACCTTTTATTTATTTAGACCCATAATCAGTTTCTGAAATAGCTACAAATAGATTTGTGAAATACCAGTGGGTACCTGGTTTTTAAAGGACTCCTGCTGCTTATAACAACCAAGACAAAGTTCAGGTTTTCCCAATCTGTCAGGATCCTGCTAGGTAGCCTACTATACATTAAAGATTTCTTATTTTGGCCACATATTAGAAATCTTTTCAAAACACAAACAAGTAATGTCATGCATAAATTAACCCTTCACAGTATGAAATGGTTCTTTATCAACCAACGAAACCACACAATCCAGTAAAGTGCCATTATTTAGAACCAGTGTTTTTAAGAGTTTATTCCCACGAACCTGGCTCATTTCAGGCTTTAATTTTTCTGCAGCGTGACAGATTTTTCTGTGCAATATACAGTGGTGTGAAAAACTATTTGCCCCCTTCCTGATTTCTTATTCTTTTGCATGTTTGTCACACAAAATGTTTCTGATCATCAAACACATTTAACCATTAGTCAAATATAACACAAGTAAACACAAAATGCAGTTTGTAAATGGTGGTCTTTATTATTTAGGGAGAAAAAAAAATCCAAACCTACATGGCCCTGTGTGAAAAAGTAATTGCCCCCTGAACCTAATAACTGGTTGGGCCACCCTTAGCAGCAATAACTGCAATCAAGCATTTGCGATAACTTGCAATGAGTCTTTTACAGCGCTCTGGAGGAATTTTGGCCCACTCATCTTTGCAAAATTGTTGTAATTCAGCTTTATTTGAGGGTTTTCTAGCATGAACCGCCTTTTTAAGGTCATGCCATAGCATCTCAATTGGATTCAGGTCAGGACTTTGACTAGGCCACTCCAAAGTCTTCATTTTGTTTTTCTTCAGCCATTCAGAGGTGGATTTGCTGGTGTGTTTTGGGTCATTGTCCTGTTGCAGCACCCAAGATCGCTTTAACTTGAGTTGACGAACAGATGGCCGGACATTCTCCTTCAGGATTTTTTGGTAGACAGTAGAATTCATGGTTCCATCTATCACAGCAAGCCTTCCAGGTCCTGAAGCAGCAAAACAACCCCAGACCATCACACTACCACCACCATATTTTACTGTTGGTATGATGTATTTTTTCTGAAATGCTGTGTTCCTTTTACGCCAGATGTAACGGGACATTTGCCTTCCAAAAAGTTCAACTTTTGTCTCATCAGTCCACAAGGTATTTTCCCAAAAGTCTTGGCAATCATTGAGATGTTTCTTAGCAAAATTGAGATGAGCCCTAATGTTCTTTTTGCTTAACAGTGGTTTGCGTCTTGGAAATCTGCCATGCAGGCCGTTTTTGCCCAGTCTCTTTCTTATGGTGGAGTCGTGAACACTGACCTTAATTGAGGCAAGTGAGGCCTGCAGTTCTTTAGACGTTGTCCTGGGGTCTTTTGTGACCTCTCGGATGAGTCGTCTCTGCGCTCTTGGGGTAATTTTGGTCGGCCGGCCACTCCTGGGAAGGTTCACCACTGTTCCATGTTTTTACCATTTGTGGATAATGGCTCTCACTGTGGTTCGCTGGAGTCCCAAAGCTTTAGAAATGGCTTTATAACCTTTACCAGACTGATAGATCTCAATTACTTCTGTTCTCATTTGTTCCTGAATTTCTTTGGATCTTGGCATGATGTCTAGCTTTTGAGGTGCTTTTGGTCTATTTCTCTGTGTCAGGCAGCTCCTATTTAAGTGATTTCTTGATTGAAATAGGTGTGGCAGTAATCAGGCCTGGGGGTGGCTACGGAAATTGAACTCAGGTGTGATACACCACAGTTAGGTTATTTTTTAACAAGGGGGCAATTACTTTTTCACACAGGGCCATGTAGGTTTGGATTTTTTTTCTCCCTAAATAATGAAAAACATCATTTAAAAACTGCATTTTGTGTTTACTTGTGTTATATTTGACTAATGGTTAAATGTGTTTGATGATCAGAAACATTTTGTGTGACAAACATACAAAAAAATAAGAAATCAGGAAGGGGGCAAATAGTTTTTCACACCACTGTACACATAAGACAAATACAGTATGTTTAACAAAAATCATAAAATTGTAGAAGCAGAAACAATTGCCTTTTTTCATGCATTTATTTTTAAAGATTTAATAAATAAGGAATTTGTCTTTAGGGTCATTGAGAGCTTAACAGTGTCCTCATTCTGGACTGAGATTGTAGCTTTATGAGCTACTGGAACATTGCAAGGGTTCAGGAGGGGCTTCTGATCTGTGGGTGGTATAGTATGAATCTTTTATATTGGTGTATTTATATGTTATATATTCTGTGTGTATGTATTTATATAGATATGTGTGTGTGTGTGTGTGTATATATGCATTTTTTCTTATGGATGGATGATGTTAGGCAGGTGAGAAGATAAGAGATGAAGAGTGAACTCATTGCAGAGGTTTGCAGTAATGTCACAGCATCCCACACAGAAGCACAAATATAGTATCCCAGACAGGCCACCAAAGAATGTTCCTTTAGGTCAGCACACTGAGTTGCTTGTTTGCCTTATCTGGTCAATATGAGGTCACAGGTTCAAGTCCAATACATCAGACTGATGGCTGCCACATACTTGTTATATTCGTATCAGAGGACAGGCAGCTGATTCCCATTGATGACAATTGTAAGTGGAGGAGAAAGTGTTAGTTAAGCAGTGAACCAGTCAGACTGAGTGTTGCAGTGATGTGTGCTAACCTTGCACTGAAACAGAGGAACTGGACATTGTGTCTACTGGAACATTAAGAGGTCTTTACAGTAGTACTGATAGAAAAACGCAAAGCCGCTGGTTCAATTTCATGGAAAAATTGTGGGTGGAATACAGGCATGTTACAGGGAATAGGTCTGTGCGTGTGTCCACCATACAGAGGAGGGAGAGGGAGTTTATTATACATTTATAAAGAAATAATTAACTTATTTTTATATTGGTGTGTGTGTGTATATATATATATATATATATATATATATAATATAAAAAAAACTATAAAGTTTTAATAATTTTAGTGGTTGTATATTTAATCCGATGACACATGCCACAGACCTGAATATGTTTCCAGTATAAGTTTAATCATTTTTAAAGATACTGCATATTGGTGTTTGTGTTGCCAAGCCCGGATAAATAGAGAGGGTTACTGTCAGGAAGGGCATCTGGCTGTAAAACTTTAGTCAAAACCTTAATGATGGAATTTGTTTCAATCAGCTTTGTGTAATGCATATTTGTGTGTTTGTTTGTACATATAAATAGACAATGTTAATTCTGCAGAAGGCTGTCTGTTTGTTAGTGTGTGTGTGTGTGTTTATTTATATATATATATTTATATAATGTGTGTGTGTGTGTGTATATATATATATATATATATATATATATATAATGTAATAAAAAGTGGGGTTATAGAAATTGGTCTGCGGTAGGCTGGCACCCTGCCCGGGATTGGTTCTTGCCTTGTGCCCTGTTTTTGGGTTGGAAAATGGATGGATGGATGGATATAAATCGGTGTGTGTGCAGGTACAGCCACTAAATAAACTCCACAAACAGAACAAATTTGGCCACAAACCAAAAGTTCACTAACTAAACCCAAACTTTACATACAACAACAGTTTATTTATTATTATTATTATTCATTACATTTATATAGCATTTTTTATGTCACCCAAGAAATGCCTCAGTGGGCTTTAACAGGCCATGTTTGTTTTTTTGTTTTTTTTTGGCAACAACTCCTATCCCCCCCATACCATCCAGCCTTGACTCCTAAAGAAGACAAGAAAAGACTCCCTAAAAAAACTTAGTAGGGGAATAAATGAACGAAATCTTAGGAAGGGCAATTTAGAGAGAGACCCCTTCCAGGTAGGTTGGTTGAGCAATGGGTGTCAAAAAATGGGGTAAATTCAACACACACATCTGAACACAGGGCATCTTCTCCACAGAGCTGGATGGCCAGTCTGTCATGGCCACCTCAGAAATACAACATGAGGACTTTGCATAGATATAAAGAACAAAAGTGCCTCATAGGGGCATCTCCATAATAAAGCGCAGGTGTAGTTACTTAAGTTCTCGAATGGAAACAAAGTTCAGAAATCAAAGAAAGTCTGGCTGTGGTCTTACTGATATACTGATGGAGTATCTGTTAATATATATACAGGTGTGTGTATATATGTGTATATATATATATATATATATATATATATATATATATAATATGGCCATTATTCTCATGTGTGCATATATACTGTGTGTGTTTGCCCTGTGATGAATTGGCGCCCTGTACATGGATTTTTCCTTTCTTGCGCCTGATGCTTTCTGGGATAGGCTCAGCTTCCCTGTGACCCTGCTCTGGATAAGCAGGTTTAAAGATGATACACTTGAAATAAAATGTACACCCATGTGTTTTTGTAATAACCTAATTACACACATGCATTAAAGGCGGGTGTAAGGTACATAGAATCAGATGGTGACAGCCTGGTTTTATTTATGTATTCATCTCTAGATGTCTGACTCATTAGACTTGCATGAGAGGCTTAGATGCTCTCACCCTTCCACTTTAACACGACATGCTGCTTACTCGGTTTACATGCCGTTGAACTCTGGGAATGACACTCGATTGTGTATCCAGGCCTGGATAGGCTGTGGGCAGGTGCCTTAAATTTGCCACTCTTTGTATCACTCACTCACACACACCTGCAAGCAGTGTGCCCCCTGGTGGTTAAGGTAGAGTACTATAAAGCACAAACTTAGCAATTGTGACTTCATTACTGTACTTGCATTGTAGAAATACAGAAGCATATTTATTTCCATTTTCATACAAAGTATGTAGCTCAAAGCTTTGGGCTGTACCCGTAAAGTACATTGGTGTTGATGTTAATTTTGGAGCAGGCATTATGTAAAAATAAGAGCTAGATGCAGATATTGAAGGTCCCTTGTGGCTAAAATGTTGCTGATTAGCCCTCTCAAATAATCTGTCGAATGAGTGGCTTCACCTGCCATTGGTTACACTGTAGAATATGCACAAGACTGAAATGTAATTGAAGTGTCCTGACAGCGTACACTCTACAAACGCTAAATTCAAATTTTAGGTGGTTTGGCCCTCTAGTGGCTGAGGATGTACATTGTAAACCAGCGGATGTACAATACACCTCACATTCCCGCCAGCAATTCCATGAACCTTGAATTAGTTTCTTTAGCTGTCATTACTTGTATTGCAGGTAATTTGGAATTACAGCCAGGTGCTATATAATATCACTGATTAATACTATAACTTTGAGTAAGCCACTTCACCATTGGCTAAGCATAAAACCCTGAGCTGTTTACTTCATTTGCCAGTCCTAACACTGTAGGAATATGAAACGAGGAACAAAGAGCTATACAAAACATAACTTTACAAAGTTAGTGTTCAGCCTGGGAACGTAAGGGAGCCACTTTATGGTCAACTCACTGTTTGACCCTGAGCAAGTCACTTTACTTATTCATAGTTCACAGATCTAAGAAATAACTCAAAAGCCCAGTTAAAAAAAAAAAAAAAGTTCAGTGCCACCGGTTCAGTCCCTGCTGATTCCCAGTGTAGTACTAAATAAGTCGCAGTATCTCAAAAGAATGCACTGTGGCTGTAAATCTCCTTGGGATGGTGCCCACTGTTGAAAACCAGTACATAAGGTTTTGTGAATGTACTCTAGTTCACTAATGCTTCCTCTGTATTTTAGTCATTAGTCACCTTTATATAAATATCAGAAATATAAATCAAATCAAAATATTTTTGTGCCACTTCCTGATCCTGAACTTGACTAGACAATGGTTGGAGTAACAAGTTCCAGAACACTTGTGTTCCACCGCTCATATAGGTCTTATCTATAGACTTAGAGAATATACATCCACATAAACACTGTGTCTGTCTGTGTGTGTGTGTGTTTATGGAGATATATATATATATATATATATATATATATATATATATATATATATATATATATATATAATATATATATAATATGCACACGCACTAGGGAGCTCAGCCCCCTGCTCGCTTTGCTCGCCAACCCCCAGTTTTGGTTAACTAGATATACAATTTAAAGCGATTGTTGTTTTCATGGTATTTGTTACATATGCATTATTTTCACTTTTACTTTAAAACTTTTGTAAAAACAATATTTGGAATTAAGTTTCCTTCAAGATCGCATTGAATTCTGATTCTGTGTTTGGACTTGCATCATGACAACACAACGTATAACTGCCCGTGAGTGAATACCGTTTCTTTCTCTCTAATAAATAAACCGAGTTTCTTGAATGTTTGTCCCTGTGATTTGTTAATTATCATAGCAAAAGCTGTTCTAGCGGGAGACTGTAAACGTTTTAATACGAATGGCATATCAAGATCTCCTTTTGAATCGTGCTTTGCTTTTGGATATACACGAATATCAACTCTGTCTTTGATATCTCCGTCTTTCAAAACTATTATTGCTGACAATTCGTCACATGTTGGTTTATTATAAATGCGACTTTGATCTTTCGGATTCATGTAGAGATCCAAGAAAATTTGTTTGTGTTTTGCAGGTAAATTCGTGTAAAGTGCGATACTTTTTGACGTATGGATTTGTGTCCATTATTGGCTGTATAATTTCTAATATATCTGATTGTTTAACTCTTTCAGTTCTATGTTGCATTGCTTCTCCGTGATCATAAATATACACCTGACCGAATTGTGGTTTCTTTGAAATTAAACTTGTCGTCGCTTTAATTGTTGCTGGGACCACACATTCTCATAGCGTATGGTCCTGAATCGTGTAAGTCTACGTTGTGAGCATTGAATGATGAAAACGCAAACAGATTATTGTAGATACGGATATTTTGCCTGTAGTGTTAGTGGATTTCACTAAACAACAAATCTTTTAATTCTCGCAGATACGCCTCTTCATTGGGAAGAAACACGACTTTTCCCAGATGACAACACGAATTAGACAATCTACAAGTCTCCGACTTAAAGTTTAAATCCGAACAATATATTCGATCTCTTTTCGCTGTTCTGTTATTTCACCAAGTAATAGCGTTTGTTTTGCGCTAATGCAGTCTTTACTATCATTTTTTAGAGACTTTTGAATTGTAGTGCTTTCATTATCTCTAACCTGCTCTGCATGTGTATTTGAATTCATTATGACACTCTACTTTGTCATCTACTCTTTGTCTTTTATTTCCATCCCTGGGTGATGTTAAATCTCTTGGCACAATGTCTCATCTCGCAGGATGTGAAAGTATCTCTCTGAAAAAGTCTCTTCTTGTCCCAGGATTTTTAAATTATAATAGAGATGTGTGTGTGTGTGTGTGTGTGTGTGTGTGTATATAGACTTGTGTAAGTGTATATACTGTATGTATAACAGTGTGTTTATAGAGTCATTGCAGTAACACCTCGGTTAATGAAACGATGCTCCTGTATAACAAAGTCAGCATAAAACGTTTCACATCACATGCACAGATGATGAGTGGTGCCAGGTTTCCTCCAGAGGATCCTTCATTGAGCAACACTTAATACCCCAGAATGACAAAGCGAAAACTGAGTTTTAGAAGTTTTGTACAGAACTTTTTCAAAACCTGGCAGGATCTAATCAATAATATTTTAGAATAAGCTCTTAAAGCATTGAGGAAGCAATTCTGTCTGCATCTTTTTCTCTTCTCCATTCATCTCTATTGCCCTATTAAACTAATCAGTTTAGGTATGTTTACAAGCTTTAAGGTTTACCCCATTAGCCATGCTCTCTTTCTCAGGGGTGGGGGTCAATCTGATTTCAATCCTATTTTTTGTAAAAACTGATCTATTTGTATGGAATGATTAAAATTAATAAAATTAAAAAAAAAAAAAGTTTTTGCAAATATGTTTAAAATAAAAAACTGAAATATCACACTGACACAAGTATTAAGCCCCTTTGACCACCCTTCCAGCCTGGAGTGCCCTCGAGTTGAACGTAACTTTGACGGTGCGGGTTGGCTCCATGCTCCCACTTGCTTTTGGGAGCCTCTTGAACCCGTCACCTTCGATAGTCTCAGCCGAGATGAGCCGAACAAATGAGAACACGTACATCCAGACAAGGAGTTAGGTGTAAAAGTGAAACAGTTCTTTTATTAAAATCAATCCAAAAACAAAGAGTGTTCAATAAGTACAAGGCACCAACTCTTCAATAAATAACTAATCCATAAAAGCAAGTGCTCATTGAGGTTATAATCCCGTAAATAAAGAATCCATTAAAAATAAGGTTAAAATCACTAGGCAGGATGGTTTCTTTAAAAACTCACAACCTTGGTGCCTCTTGTAAAACTTGCGTCTCCTCTACTTACCCTGCATGAGATTTGGTAGCAGAGGAGACGCCTAACTGACAGATACAGCCAACTTTCTTTTTCAGGAATTGGTGTCCCTGCTGCTCCTGGCTCCCCAGCAGGGCACCGCACCGAGCCTCCCTTTGCTGTTCCCTCCCAGGTAATAATGAGGAGCCTGGCTGACCCTCACATTTACGTGTGCATACGCAATCCCTGGAGTGACATACGTTCACACACACCCACATCTGACTTCAAACCTGCAGATGTTTGGACACGATTATTTAAAATTGCCCGATGCCACAGACCAAATATCGCAGTATCAAGCCCACACATTTGAGGGATTTGTTTGCCATCCTTCTCTGCAGATCCTCTTAAGCTGTGTTAGGTTGGGTAAGGACCATATGTGGAAAGCTGTTTTCAGGTTTTTCCAGAGATGTTGGACTGAGTTCAAGACCAGACTGGCTGGGCTGCTCAAGAACATTCACAGATTTGATCCTAAATCACTCCTGTGTTGTTTTTGATTTCTTCTGTTGGAAAGTGAACCTTTGGCTCAATCTGAAGTCCAGAGTGCTCTGCGGTGGTCTTCAGTGAAGATATCTCTGTGCTTTGCTCCATTCAGGTTTCTGTTAGCCCTGACTAGCCTCCCAGTCCCTGATGCTGCCACCACCAAACTTTTTTTGGTGATCACTTTTTTTATTGGAAAAAAATTAAATAGAAAGATTACAATAAGATTGACAAATATATACAGTGTATATATATGTATGTATATATATATATATATATATATATATATATATATTATATATATATATATATATATATAATATATGTGTGTGTGTGTGCAGATTTATTGTATGTGTATATATATGTTTGCACATGTATATCCCAAAATTCTCACCCCAATACCCATTCCTACCCCTACATGGGAAGGCGATCGTGCAGGTAATAAGCAGTGCTTGGTTTCCTCTAGACGTGACCTTTGAATTGAGGCCAGACACTTCAATGTTGTTTGCATCAAATGGGAGAGCCTTGTTTCTCACTGTTTAAGAGTCCTTTAGGTGCCTTTTTGCAAACTCCGCCCAGGCTTTCATGGGCTGTCTGGCCACTCTGCCATAAAGCCCAGATCTGTAGATTGTTGCATTGATGGTTGTCCTTCTGGGAGTTTCTCCCATCTCCACACAGGTTCTCTGCAGCTCAGCCAGAGTGACTACCAGGTTCTTGGTCACCTCTCTTACCAAGGATCTCCCAATATAATTGCTCATTTTTGTCCAGGCAGCCAGCTCTCAGAAGAGTCGCAGTTGTTTGAAACTTCTTTCATTTTTCATATTTATGGAGGCCACTGTGCTCTTGCAGTACCTTCAACAAGTTCAAGTCAAGTCGAGTTGGGGAGCATGCAGTGGTACAGTGCGTTGCCGCACCCACTACACGACGAAACAACCCTCCAGGCAGACACGTGGTCCAGTCTCATCCTCCGGAAATGACCCTCTATCTGCCGCAGCCAGGTGTTACGTGGGTGACCCCTTGGCCTGGTCCAGCCACTCTGGTCCCCAGCAATGGCCATAGTGCCGTAACTGACGCTCCCTCACAAAGCAGGTAATGTGCCTCATTTGGGACTCCATGAGCAACACAAAGTCAAACCAATGGTACCCAAGGATTTTCCGGAGAGACACATTACCAAAGAACTAATTCAGAACTAATTGTTCTGATTTGTTGAACCTTCAGCTCTGCAGACATATTTTTGTAGCCTTCCCCAGATCTATGCCCTGACACAGCACTGTTTCTAAGCATTGCATTCAATTCCTTTGACCTCATGGCTTGGTTTTTGCTTCACTTCTATAGAGAAGTTGTGTGCTGTTCCTCCTCAGTCCAGTTTCATTGATCTGATCACAGGTGGACCCTCAACAAGGAATAGAAACCTCTCAACGACCAATAGAGTGGGATACACCAGAGCCAGATTGCAAGTGTCAAAACAAAGGGTCTGAATACTTGTGTCAAATCAATCCAATCAAATCAAAATCTTTATTGTCATTGTAGCAATGAGACATTGTACAACAAAATTTTATAGGTGCAATTTTTCAGTGCAGAAAAAAATAAAAAATAAAAACAAAACACAATTACTCAAGTTACAACTAAAATAAGGGAATAAAATAAGTATCCAAGATTGTCCATAACAGCAGAACAGTGTTTTCCATTCTTACATACATACATTATATTGCATTTGTCCCTTATCTAATGTTAACTTAGAATGAAGGTGCACTCGGTCACCATTCAGCATGGTGATGGCTGAAGGGTAGAAACTGTTTCTCAGTCTTTTTGTCTTAGTCTTTATGGATTTGAAACGTCTGCCTGAAGGCAGGCATTCAAACAATGCCATGTCCTGGGTGTGATGGGTCCTGAAGAATTTTCTTGACGTTCCTGAGACAACAGGAACTATGTAGTTCTTCTAGTGAGGGGAGAGGACAGCCGACTATCCGCTGGGTGACCTTAATGACCCTGTGGAGCTCTTTCCTCTGTGCAGCTGGAGAACCCCACACAGAGACAATAGGCCAGGATTCTCTCTACTGTGCAGCGGTAAAAGGACACCAGCAGTTTCTCAGGGATGTTGTTCTTCCTGAGCACCCTCAGGAAGTAGAGTCTCTTTTGGGCCTTCTTAACTACCTCAGCAGTGTGTGTTGCCCAGGTCAAGTCCACCCTAACGGTGACTCCCAAGAAGCGGAAGTCTGAGACCCTCTCCACACAGTCCCCATTGATGATGAGTGGCTGGATGTTGTCTGCCTTCTTCCTGAAGTCCACGATGAGCTCCTTGGTCTTGGCTGTATTTAGGAGCAAGTTGTTATTCCTACACCACTTTGCCAGCCGCTCCACTTCATCCCTGTAGGCGGACTCATCCCCCCCAAAGATGAGCCCTACTACCATGGTATCATCAGCGAACTTAACAATGGTGTTACTGTAGTGGGCAGGAATCATGAGTGTAGAGGGTATAGAGCAGGGGGCTCGGCACACAGCCCTGTGGGGAGCCAGTGCTGAGGCTGATAGGTGTTGAGAAGTAGGGGCCCACTCAGGAGGTCCTTGATCCAAAGGCAGTTGGAGTGTGGAAGTCCTATGTCTGACAGTTTGGTCACCAGTCTGTGGGGTAAGATGGTATTAAAGGCAGAGCTGAAGTCTATGAAGAGCAACAACAACAACATTTATTTATATAGCACATTTTCATACAAAAAGTAGCTCAAAGTGCTTTACATTATGAAGAGAAGAAAAATAAAAGACAAAATAATAATGCGTTGCACCCCTGCTGCTCCAGATGGGACAGAACAGCATGGAGAACAGTGGCCATGGCGTCCTCCGTGTTTGTTCTGTAGGCAAACTGGTGTGGATCAAGCATGGGAGGCGTGAATGACATGATGTGGTTCCTGATGAGCTTCTTGAAGCACTTCATAACCACAGGGGGCAGTGCAACTGGCCTGTAGTCATTAAGACTGGTGATGGACTGTTTCTTGGCCACAGGCACTATAACAGAGGATTTCAGGCAGGATGGCACAGTGGACTGAGACAGAGACTGGTTGAATGTCCTGGTGAAGACCCCAGCCTGTCGGTCAGCACAGTCTTTCAGCACGCGTCCTGAGATGCCTGTCAGGTCAATGGGATATCTCAATTTTTTATTATTAATAATTTTGCAAGAATGTCCAAATGTGTTTTCACTTTGTCATTCAGGGTATCAAGTGTTGATTGATGAAGGAAATTAACTCAAACGATTTAACACAAGGCTGCGGCAGAACAAAATGTGAAAAAGGTGAAGGGCTCTGAATACTTTCTGAAGGCACTGTATACTGTATATAAACAAACGTGCGTGGCAGTGTTTGACATCTTGGAGCCCTGTTTTCATTGTTTGCCCCTATAATGAGGCAGGATGGGGTCAGACGGAAGAGGCTTTAAAGATTAACTAGTGAGGTAAGGACTGAGTCTTGTCAGGCCTTCCCACCCTTTGCGTTTTGCCCCAGTGCTTGAGCTCCACAGCCTTTATGCGGCTTTGCCCTTTTATTTATTTCTTTCTTTTTCTTTTTTTTCCCCAGCAGTCGGCATGACTCGACTGTTTATCATTCTTCAGTTATACCCTGCTGTGCTGAGCGGAGGTGCGCTATGCGGTGTCGTGCAGAGGTCGGCATGACTCGGCTGTTTATTCCTGTCTGTTATTGCTCTGCTTACTCATCTTAACTGTTCATCTGAGCCTTTATTCCTGTTTACATAAATTTAGCTTTTGAAAGGTAAGACCAGGACTGTGAAGAAGCTGATGACATCTCAAAATGTTATGCTGATTTTTACTTTCTTGGCCCATGACCTACATGGCAGGCAGCTTGCTGGTCAGTCACATCTGCTGCTGTCTATTGGCAGGACACAGGACATTGGCAGGAGGAGTTAGGAGTAGACGCGAGATGCAAGTCACATGCAGGGCATTCAGTTTATAAACCCTGAGGCGTGTGCCAGGGAGAAGGCAGGCATTGTAGTCTCCGTCCACTCTGATCGTCCATCTATCTGTTTATTTCGGTCTTAGATAGAATAACCAGCAGCTTTCAGCATGCTGCATGTTTATAAACAGGACCCCTCCTGTGAATTCATACGAGGCTGTGCCAGCGTACATGTAGCAGCAGCCAGTTAACTTGCCTGCCTGAAGTGCAAAACTCCAGTTGTGTTAAACAAAAACCACTCTGTGATGAGCCCGTCTCCAACTGACTAATTCAAATAAGGCCATGATTTAGCAGCACACACAATCTCAGTTGGTATCTCACCTGTAAACCTGGGCATACTGTATGTGGGCGGCTGTGGCCCAGTGCAGGCTTGGCTGTCTTTCATCAGGTGCTGCCACACGTCATAGTGTCACTTTGTCTCGACCCTGTGGATAATGGGCCATTTCATTGTTTGCTTTGTCCGTAGATTTTAAAGATTAGATTTCACAAGAATTAACGTCCAGGGATTTAAATACCAACTAGATTATCATTGAGGAGGAGGGAAGGAGGAACATGCATTGTGACATTTGCTCCAAAAACGAGAGCATAAAGTGAACTTGTAAGAGGATACAAGCGCAATCTGAAAGAGACGTTTATGTGCAGAGCCAAGAGCCGCAACTTCAGCTAGAAAACGGGACAGGAAACGCTATGGGGATGGAAAATTGCTTGCCAAATATTGGGACATTTTCATTTTCTCAGCATCGTCCCAAACTCTGATGACTTCCAAATCGTAAGGAGTGTGTGTTAGTCAGCAGGAGTTCTCTGCAGATATTTGTCTCTGACTTAATAACATTATGGAACACCAAAGGGCCAGGTTAAGAATGGTATCCCTGTATCTTGCAATTTTGTATTCATCCACCTTTCTAAACCTGTTTTATATTCCTCTGTGTCTTAATTATGTGGTGATAGAGAAATCAGACACTATTTCATCACAAGATTCCTCATTGAAGTGTAAGAAGGTCCATGCTGTGCTTCTGTGGGCTTCATCTTACAGTCCAAATACAGTTTAGGCCACTGATGTCTGTCTGTCTGTCTATCTACCTACCCACTGTACCTATCTATTATATAGTGCAATTCCTGTCTGTCGATCTATCTGTCTCTATATCATACTAGCCATTCCCCGCAGCTTCGCCTGTGTAATAGTGAAAAAGGACAGTGAGTTGGGCCCTACCCAGCTCCCCACTCCTAACGTCCCGCTTCCCTCTCCCCTCGGCCCACAACCTCTGTCTCGGATTACCACGAATATATCAGTGCCGCAAGTGAACAATAATTCTTAGATCGACTGGAATCAACTGGAATGTTCAAGCAAATTATAGAAAATCTAAATCCGTTAAGTAGTTCTCTCGTGAAAAGCAGACAGGCGTTGGATTTTATATATATATATAGTGCCATTCCTGTCTCTGTCTGTCTGCCTGCCATGAAAAGTTATTTGCCCCTCCTAAGATCTTCCATTTTTGCATATTTTGCACAGACCTGAGTGGGCACACAATGCATTGTTTAAATCATTACCTTCTTTATTCATGTAACTGTTATCCAGCACCCCTGTCATGCACCTGAAAATATAATTATCCAACTCCCCATTTTTAGTACTTGGTTATAGCATCTTTAGCACAACAATCACAATTACCTCCTTTTAATTTGATATCAGACTTTTAGCCCACTCATTCGGACACATTGGTAGGTCTGCAAGCATTAACAGCTCCTCTCAGCATTTCTTTTGGTTTCAGGTCAGCACCCTCTCTATGCCACTCCAAAATTTGAATTTTCTTCCTTCTGAGACACTGGGTGGAGTGGTAGGTTTGAGGCTAGGGATCGTTGCCGGTTTGAATCCCGTAAACGGCAGAAGTGACTCTACTCCGTTGGGCCGTTGAGCAAAGCCCTTAACCTGCAATTGCTTTTGTCCTGGGTATGACATTAATCTGCATCCAGCCTTGTAAGCAGGCACTCCAACTTGCAGGGTAAATTTGGGGGTTGGTGGCAGGATTGGCACTTCAGCCACTGTTAAAAAAAACTTGCACTGTTCCATTGTGGTGCTGAGGTGTCACCCACTGCACCCAGGCCCCAATCCAGGGGATTCGTCGTGTGGTGGATACGGCAACGTGCTATCAGCGCAATCTCTCTCTCTGAGACACTCAGTTGTAGGTTTGCTTTTGTGTTTTGGGTCATTGGGCTGCTGCATAACCCAGTGGTGCTTCAGGTGGTGACTCGACCTTCACTTTTTAAGATCCTTAAGAATATTCTGGTCAAGTGCATAGTTCACGGTTGGTTAGTGACAATCCCCACACGTTGTCTCTTTTCTCAGCCCTTTATACCGTATCATATTTTCACTCTGATCTCATCAGCTTTATACCCCTGTGATTTACACAACCCAGGATGCCTCCCTTCTCCTCATATAGCCACAATCGCACACTTTCTCCAGTGATCGGGTATTTTCACTTTACAATAGACATCTGCTCCCATAACAAATCTATTCCTTCCTTTCTTCCTTCCTCCCTCCCGTGACTCTTCCCTGCTTCATTCGATACCCCAACTTGTCCAGTTGCCTTCCCAGTCTTCATTCTTTCCAATACCTGATTGACTTCTTCCCTCTTGGATTTCCCTCATTTAACATGTTTCCTACATTTTATAAATATTACTTAGACAGTGAATGGGAGCTGTTCTTATCGGTTTGATTTGGGTACATTTTTTTGTTGCTTTCATCTTGAGCCTTTGCTATTTATTTATTTCAGGTATTTGCTGCTGGAGTATGTGAATTTCCCCTTGGGATTAATAAAGTACTCTATCTATCTATCTATCCTATCTATCCTATCTATCCTATCTATCTATCTATCTATCTATCTATCTATCTATCTATCTATCTATCTATCTATCTATCTATCTATCTATCTATCTATCTATCTATCTATCTATCATATAGTGCCTTTCATCTATCTATCTATCTATCTATCTATCTATCATATAGTGCCTTTCATCTATCTATCTATCTATCTATCTATCTATCTATCTATCTATCTATCTATCTATCTATCTATCTATCTATCTATCTATCTATCTATCTATCTATCTATCTATCTATCTATCTATCTATCTATCTTGCCTACTATACTAAAATTAAATTCTATCTATCTATCTATCTATTCTGAATGTCTTCTCATTTTCTGGAGTTTTGGTCTTCCTTATACTTCATCCTGCACTTTTGCTTTTGCCACTGCTCTCTTCATAGCACTCATTACACCTGCCTGTCTCAGTCTTTCTATTTTTTTTTGTATAGTTCCTTTCATACGCGTCCAACCTGTTTGAAACATCCCCAGTAGTACTTCTGTCAGTACTGACAACCCATAGACTTTGTTATGGCCAGCCCAGTGATGTTTGGTGGATTTTTGTTTTGTTTGATATTTTAGATCCAGTACCAGCTTACCCATCCTGGCAAAGGGACAACGTGGACAATGATGAAGCCCGCCTCTCTCCGCAGGCTGGAGGGCGCCTTATCCGTCAGCTTCTGGACGAGGAGAGCGACCCCATGCTCTCGCCACGCTTTTATGCTTTTGGCCAAAGCCAGCAGTACCTTGAAGACACAGAAGTGCCGCCCTCGCCCCCTAATGCACATTCCTTCATGAGGTGAGGTTTTGAACCCCATCTATGTTTGGTCGGCCACATTCTGAAGGGTTTTCTTTATTCTGAGTAATGATGATTAGTATGTCTGACAGTGTGTCACAACACTGTTGAAGGCTGCTGTGTGGCAGTTCTCTGATTTAATAATGTAAATTGTAACCTTGATTGCTGCCATTGAGAGCCCTGCACGTTCAGGTAATGACCATTTTGATTGTAACTTGTCCAATAAATCACCTCGGGAGGCAGATTTATTAACTGGCAAGGAAATGGAAGAGACGAGACAGCCTCAGTACCTGCCAGAGTAGACTTCAGTAAATTGGCATTAGCCCACATAACCTGAATAGACTAGAGCATGACTAGAGTAAGCGGCCTAGCTGTGAGGCCTGCAGCCTACCTGTGCCAGCACAGAGTGCTTCTGAAGAGCCTCGTGTAACGAGAGACCAGGAGATTTGCGTAGCTAAATAAACAAATCCTCCATATAGAGAACTAGCTGGATACTGGCACTACCCGGGGTGGAATAAAGTGCAGGTGCAGCCACTAAATAACTGTCTCGATGAAACCCAACTACAGAGCTCATTAAATAATCTCTTGTTATTACTGTAATATCTGTTCTTTATGCAAGTGATCAATCTCATTGTTTTGCTTATAAACTTTGACCTGAATAATCTCATCTACTTCCCTTATTTGCCAGGAGTGTTTTGTGTCCTTAAAGAGTCGATGGCACACATGCCCTGCTAATCAAACAGTTGTACTGATTGCCATGTGTTCACAGCAGGCGAAGAAGCTCCTCTCTGGGCTCCTGTGAAGATGACCGTGAAGAACTGACATCTGCACAGCTCTCCAAAAAGATACAAAACTTAAAGAAGAAGATCCGCAAGTTTGAGGAGAAGTTTGAAGAAGAAAGAAAATATCGGGTATGTGTGAGCAGGCAGAGAGGTAAATGGTACACCTGGTGACACTACTACTACTACTGCTACTACGTGACTGGGAAGGTATCCACGTCACCAGAGCTGTGTCTGTTATTCCACGCCAATGTTAGTCTGTCAGCAAATGAATAATGAGTTAAGTCTCTCTCGACATTTGAAGGATAAGTTCAGTGTTTTTAAATTCAGATTATTCTCATAACCTTGGCATTCATTTCTTTTTCCTATAAGCATAAAATGTGTACATAATAATAATGATCATACTTTCATCTTTCCCCACTTCTGTGTGGGGTTGATGTGCTTGATGAACCTTCTCCATTCAGCTCGGTCCTGCACCCCCTCCCCAGTCTGACCCCCTTTTACTTTATCCATTCATCTCTACTGTGGCCTCCCTCACTTTCTCTTCCTCATTCCCATCACTCTTTTGCCCACATATTCCTTGTGTCACCACATCACATGTCCTTAATGCTTCAGCCTACTTTCCTACACTTTTGTAGATATCTCTCCCACTTTTGTACCTCTGATTATCTCATTTCTTATTCTTGTCTTTTTTTGTAACTCCACACATATCCATCTCAAATCATCTAACTTCTCCTGCTGCACTTCCTTTACTACCCATGTCTTGGCTCCATACATCACTGTCTGAAAAACTTGACCTTTAAACTTTGCCTTAATTCTTCAATCACACAATACCGAACCAATACCTTCTTCCAATTGTTCTATGCACACTGCACTCTGTGGCTTATCTCTGCATCTAATTCCCCACCTTGGGCCACCACTGATCCTATATATTTAAAAATTTATCCACTCTTTTCAATAACACTTTTTCAGTACCTCACATATTATGTCTTCCTGTTTATCCTCAGTTCTCTATCTTCCAAAGCCCTTCTCCATTCTTCCAACTTCCTCTTCCACTTCTTCTTTTCTGTTGCTACACAACACAATGTCATCAGCACCAGGCGGATTGCTCATTTATCCCATAATCCAACACATCCATAACCAGATCAAAGAGGGAAGGACTTCAAGAAGATTTGTTGTGCAGATTTCCTGTAACTAGGATCTTGTCTTTTACCATAACACGGCTTTTAACCTGAGTCCTCACTCTCTCCATATTCTGGACAGTCTTCACACACTTCTCTGGTATTCCTTTCTTCTTAATGACTCTATAAAACTATAAATGTCTTTATAGAGAAAAAAGAGAGAGATTTGCAGTTTTGGCCAAGAAGAAATGTGAAACCATGACCTTACAACTTACTGCACTGAAGCCAATAACCTTCCTGTGCCCCAGTATATGTCTTGAGATTGCACACACATAAGATTTGTGATTTTGTATAAAGTATATGGGTGTGGTTCCACCATTTTTAAATTGTCTAGCTTGTCCCTTCTCCTCATTCCATCTCTACATACGCAACAAGTTTTTTACACTCAGCGGACTGCTCACTGGTAGCCAGCATTAATAATGCTGAACTTCTGATTATACTTTAATAATGGAAACTGTAGATACTCACATACCAGCTATTCAGAATTACAAAGACAAGAATGTACTAAAGTGCTACAGACACAAGATTATGGTACACCACAGAAATCCCATTTGGCTGTGCACTGAGGCATTGGGGTCCACACACAGACCAACAGGGCAGGCGCCCCCCGATGGCTTCACCAACACCTTTTCCATCAACAATCCAAGCTTCTCCTAGTTGGACTCCCATCCAAGTACTGGCTGGGCCCAAAGATGCTTAGCTTCAGCTGGATGACCTGTTTTGAAGTGCTGGAGAGCATGGTGGCTGGCTAAAATTAGAGATGAGCAACATTATTAGCATGAAGCTGAATTTCCTGATTCTTGCAGAACTCGTGGTATTAACACAACAAGAAAGCCCATTTAGTTCCTGTCTGGAAGTATTTTCCGTGCATTAATTCCAGATGCGTCTGCCTGTTATGTATTGTTAAAATTGCAGTCTCTAGTGGCATTTTCCTATGGAGGAGACCCAGTAACGTCCATCATGGTGTGTTTTAGTGTGTGTATGTGCGGCGATGTGACCGAGGTACATAAATAGAACTGATTTGACTGGTCTGCAGCAGATTAGGTACATACAAGAACACAGACAATCATGAAAGTGTGAACATGGACTCGAGTGGAGTTGAGGGAAGAATGAGTTGTGCGTTTCACAATTGCAAAATAAGTTTTAGTGTCCCATTTCGGGAAGCTGTGTGCAAATTGAAGTTTGCCTATTTTGCTCATCACTAGTGGTGACTGTTTCACAAATACCAGAAAAACCTTCTGCGGTTTTCCTCTACAAGTAAATACAACCAAGGCTTTGAATTTCATTAGACTGTTGGTGAGGATGGCTGATAAAGCCATTATTTGATCAGAGTATCCCTTATTCTGTTTTTTTTTCCTCTTCAATAGCCTTCCCACAGTGACAAAGCAACAAACCCGGAGGTTTTAAAGTGGATGAATGAGCTTGCCAAGTTACGTAAACAGCTCAAAGGTAAGCCTTTCTGATTATGATCATGTCCAAATTAACAATCTGAAGGATTTTTGTGCGCTTTGCATGTAGCAGATAGGGAGGATATTACTGAAGTGATCTTTTAGATCAGGGGTGGGCAAAGTCATTCCTGGAGGGCCGCAGTGGCTGCAGGTTTTTGTTCCAACCTAATTGCTTAATAAGAAGCACTTATTGCTCAAGTAACACTTCTGCTTCATTTTAGTTATCTCCCTCATTAAGATTTTGAACCCTTATTGCTTATTTAAGTCTTAAACAGCTGCATTCTCGGTTTTTAATTGCTCCTTATTAGCAATAAGATGCAAATGACAAAAGAAACCAGCAGTTATCCATTTTGCTTGTTACCCTTTACACCTGTGTGTATTTATCGTGCACTATTTGGTTTAATTAAATACTTGGAAGGAAAGAGAAGAGAAAAAAGTGAAGGATTGAGAATTACTCATCCGTTTTACACTTCAAAGTATTTGAATGATATCCTTAGAATGGAAAAAAAATATAGGATTTGAGAATGACTTGACATAGCAGAGTTAAAGCACTAACAAGCTATGAAATTAAATTATTGGCAAGGATTGTTTTCTAATTAAGCAACTGGGTTGGAACAAAAACCTGCAGCCACTGCGGCCCTCCAGGACTGACTTTGCCCACCCCTGTTTTAGATCAGTGTTCCCCATCCTTTGAGGTGTGATGGCCCAGTTTTTCAGGCGCCACTGTGTTCACAGCCCCCTTTGCGAATTTAGCATGTTAGTCTGAACAGGGGAGGTGGGGTGGTTCCTCTCAGTGAATCGAACACGATTGTCAAAGCAATCATCAGAGTGTTAAATGAGTCAAACGCAGTTATCAATTCTTTTCCTTCTTGATGAATCAAGTACGATCGACAGAGCAGGGGTTGGGCAGGTTATGCAGGGATGGCCGCAATCCACCTGCAATGCTGCCACTGTAAATCGAGCACGATTGTAGGAGCTAGTGCTGGGCGGTATGACCAAAAGTCTATATCACGGTATTTTTCAAAATTATGCCAGTTTCACGGTATTCAACTGTATTTTTTTCCCATTCATGAGTGGATGTTAACCACATTTTCCACTGCAGTTACTGCAGTAGACTGGCTAAGAATAACCTATTCCACTGTCATGAGAATTGTACAAAAAAACATTTGAATGTGCACACAAGTATTAGTACAGGTTTGCATGGCCCCATAAAGTTTTCAAGGGGGTGGCACTAATGAAGAGAAGGAATCACATTGCATGACAGTTGCAGTCAAAATATAGAACCATTTTATTGAACAAATTTTGCAAACCACTTAAACTATAATTTTGACAACATATTTTCAACCATCCAAAGAGGCATTTAGACTTAGTAAAATATCCAGAGGTGCTTGTCAAAAGTTGTATTGCACTGAACATGTATTAGAAAAGGAATAAATAGTAAATATGTTTCGTAAACCAACTACCCTTTCTGTTAATGTTAACAATCTCAGTCCACTGACACATCAGCTGTGTGAATTGTAATGCCGTTGGTTATCTCAATCCACCGCTTGCTTTTTTTGTCGTAGGCAGTACCTCTAGCAAACGCATCTACAAGTGACGTCTGACTCGAGTGTCCTCTACCTTTTTCAGTTTTACCTGAGGACGTGGAGGGTGCAAATCTTGGTTCCATACATTCATGGTACTCTAAAGCATGTTTGTGCCTAAGGTGGTGCAGCAAATTGCTCGTGTTGCCACCTTCGGCGACAACTTTAGCTCAACGGCATTTGTAGTAAATAGTTGTTTGGTCCATATCCGGCCTTTTAAAACCAAAGTATCTCCAGACAACAGACACCGCTCCTTTTTCCAGCGAAAAGTTCTTCTGTGTCATCATGTTCAACTTTATCATCTGCTACAGCTTCAGTTTCAGAATGTTCTCTGTCCATTTTCACCGCTTAGTACCTCCACTAAGGCATGTACTCCGTTGCATGCGTGTTTAGCGGTGTAGCAATGAAAAAGGTGCCCCCTTAAACAGTTTCCCGCTGCGCCACGTTCTGAACGTTGTTTAGGCTATTTAAACTGGTGTTGTGGTATAAGAAAAATCCATTTCATAACATAAATAAAAAACGGTTTTCGGTATGAACCGGTATACCTCCCAGTACTAGTAGGAGCAGTGTTGGGTTTTGTCCAGGGTCAGCCAGGTTGGGAAACACTGTTTTAGATAATACTTTGTTGTCCCAAGAGTTTATCTTTTTACAGAACCATTAGAAATATTACAATAAACAACAACAAAAACCTTCCCAAATACACACCAGACCACATTTAAAAATAAATGGCTGTAAATGTGCTGGCGATGGATCACCCAGACTACTGGTCATACTTACGTAGCTCTTAGCAAATGAACAGCGGTGACATTTTACATGACTGGAACTGCAAATGGATTTTCTATTCACATACAGCAATCGAGTTAGTGGAAAACACAAAGAATCCTGTAGGTCAGTCTTAACAGGGTGGGCAGCTCCGATACCGGTGTGGCTTTAAAAAGTAAACCAAGTGGCAGCAGTGGCATGTGTACAGCTGAGCAACCATCTCTTTTACAGGACTTTTGCATTTTAACTCCAGCAGTGCGCTGCACAGATAAATATGGGCAGTCACTAGAGAGGTGTTTTAATGCCAGGGGTTAATGTAGTCACATCATTGTCATCAGACTAAAACACTAAAGTTCTTTATAACAGTGTGGTGTGTCACCACCTTCTCTCCTCTTTTTACTGGGTCATTACAATTAGCCAGTGTGGAGACTAGCTGTGATGTGCTCTGCTGGAGACGCATATTAATGGCAGGTGTTTCAAGTGTAATCCAGCTGAATTCTATACACAGACAATCATTATATGAAATGCACATTAAAGGCGTCTGTGAAAAAGGTAAGGTCATCACTGGCCATATGTAACATGTTTTGAATATTGAGAAAGTGGGCTGCTTTATAAAGATCCCTGAGCTGGAATGTGTCCACAGACATTGAGTTTGACACTCCTAATATAATCAAATATGTATGTTTATATAAAAGGAAAATGTGTAGAACAACAAAAGACCAGCATTTTAGTCTGTATGATTGTACTGGCTGAATCCACCAAGGGACAAACTGGTAGAGCAAACCTAAAGGCTCAAAATTTTGTGACTTGTTCTGGGGCCATTGAGAACAAGAGTAGTAGAAGTCCAGCAGGGCATGATTTTCAGGGCGCTGGTGGACATGTGTTACTAACTTTGGCCTGCTGCTTTTAGACGTATTCTAGCTGATAACGGAATTTGTTGATCTTCACAGAGGTGAAATTAAAAATCTCTGAGGAAGACCTGCCTCCTCAAACACGCCAGCGTAGCAACACCCTTCCCAAGAGCTTTGGCTCCCAACTAGACAAAGAGACTGAGCGCAAAGCGGAGACGACAGAGAAAGCGCCTAAACCCACTGTGGAGTCCACACTGGAAACTGTCCAGAAAAAGCTCCAAGAGAAGCGCGGAGAAGCCAAGAGACCAGAAGACATCAAGGTACAAAGCCCTGACTGCTCCTTTAGACGGGAATTGTGCATTGCCAGCTGTCATCCTCCGTTCATTTAATGAAGAACGTGGGGCAGAAGTAACGGGATCAGCTTATTTATTCTTATATTTGGCTTTTAACTCCATGTCTCGGGGTGTGGCCTCAGTATTATTTATTTATTTATTTGCAACACAAGCTGACATATACTGTTGCACCTTTTTTGTTAGCACATGTTGTGTGTTTTTATTTTTACGGTTGTATATACATGAACAGTTGCCCACGAGTATGAGGCCATGTTCACAGACTGCTTTTTAAAGCTTTCACAAAGAAATTGCACAAAAAGGATGCACTTAACTCTTTCAGGGCTAACTTTTTTTTCCATTTCCTCCCAGGTCTGAATATTTTCCCCAAAAACTCAGTTTTCTAAAAAGCATACAAAGCAAACACTATAAGTATTTAACATTAAACATTAGCTTTCTAAGATTGGCTGTAACACTGCTTACAGACTTGCTACATTCCTGTTTGTCTAACCATTTATATTCTGAAAGGCACTATCTGGACAAGAAGCAGCTACCTGCCTTTCGTTTTTCATTGCCATATCACTTGCATCAAAATTGGAGTTTGATAAGTCAAGAGACTGATTCAGCAATAATATGAAAAAAGCAAAGAAATTAATAATGCCCACAGAGTATTTTGCTTTGCACATCTGCTTTGCTCTTTTGCCCGACGTCAACGCCATTCTAGACGTTGTTTACTCCACACTCCTCACGCACACACAGGGATTCGATGTCAAGTCAAAGGTTCTAACAGTCCTCCTAGCAAACAGGGTCTGCCTGTAATGTGGTAGTGGGTCGACGTCTACAGCTGATTATTACCCACTGCCCCTGGATATCAACTACAGTCAACATCCAACCCCTGCTGTCAACAAAAGTCAACGTCAGCCCTAAAAGTGTTAATGAAGTGTATGTAGAAAAGTGCTCTGTTGTGCTTTTTTGTTTCATGATCAGATGTCAGGTGGGTATGTCATGCAGTGCTCGTTTCACTGAGCCATACTCGAGGTGGAGGTCCAGCACACCATTGTTGATGGGATAAACTGAACACAAGACAAACTCCAGAGGTGGTGCATATTAGTAATTGTGTGCAGCATTGTGAGCTTGTTAATGGAAATGTGCTACAGTTGTGAAAGGGTACAGACAGGAGGATACGTTTTCAGGCATCACCACACGTTTATTTCTACAACTATTATTTACAATGTCCTATGTGCACCGCCACCAAACACCCCCCACAGTCTCTCAACAGTCCAGGCTTCTCTTCTAAGCCACCTCACTTTCCTTCTCACACTTCAGGCCTCTCTCCGCCCACCTCCTTCTCCGATCTCGTCCACCTCCTCACCCGACTCCAGCCTTGATTGTCGGGAGGTGGACCCTTTTATAGGCAGCCGAATGCCGACCACACCCAGCCACCTGTGACACAGTTTATAGGAATAAATTAAATTGAGCAAAACCGTTTTTTAATTCATGAGGGTAAAGTCAAAACCATAATGGGCAATGGCTGACACTCACCGTTTGTTGTCTTACAGGACATGACGCGGGAGCAGATTGCTGCAGAAAAAGTTGCTTTACAAAAGGCTCTGCTGTCTTATGAGAGCATCCATGGAAGACCAGTAAGTGCTACCTTGCTTTGGCACCTGCTTCTTTAGGTTTGTCTGTAACAAAAAAAAAAAAATCATTACAAAAGGAACATCATGACAGTAAGTTCCAGTGAAACAAAATTTAAAGGGTCAGAAACACGATCAATTCTGCATATGACAGAAACAATTAAGTTTGAAACAACAGGAAAGCTCCCAAGCCCATCCCGATCAGAGAGTTACTCTCTATGAATGAATTCAAAATAGCCTCTGTGTGTCTTTTGTATTTCTTCAGCTTCATTGATGTTATTTTATTGATTTTGTACATTAAGGACCTCATTTCACCCTTCAGGTTATATCTTGTTTGTCTGTTTGACAATCACATAAAAATGGCTGAACAATTTTCACAAACTTTTGCGTGTAGGTTGCTGTTGGTCCATCTTAAGGTACCAACTATATGGCATTTTTTTTAAAAAAAATTTGTTGGGCAAGTACACAATAACAGGATTGATAAATCTTAACTAAAGTTTACTGACGGTGCTGTTTAGGAAACACAATTACACAGTTTTAGTTTAACGTCAGTATTAGAAATTAGTACATTAGAGGGTCAGCTCCAGTTGGACGGTTGGGAGACAAAGTCAGAGAGGCGAGATTGCGTTGGTTTGGACATGTGCAGAGGAGAGATGAGGGGTATATTGGGAGAAGGGTGTTAAGGATAGAACTGCCAGGGAAGAGGAGACGAGGAAGGTCTAAGAGAAGGTTTATGGATGTGCTGAGAGAGGACATGCAGGTGATGGGGGTAACAGAGCAAGATGACGTGGACAGGAAGATATGGAAGAAGATGATCCAGAGGAGACATGCTGGGTATGCTGGGTGAAGGGTGCTAAGGATAGAGCTGCCAGAGAAGAGGAAGGTTTATGGATGTGGTGAGAGAGGACATGCAGGTGATGGGGGTGACAGAGCAAGATGGCGAGGACAGAAAGATATGCAAAAAGATGATCTGCTTTTGCAAGAAGAATAATATTTTACTGAAAGACACTGTAACAGTGTAACTTTCTCCAGTCCATTTAGTCCAGTTCTGGGACATGGAAAACTGGAGTGTCTACTAACGCTCGGCAGAACACAGGGACAGGGCACTGTTCACTCACAGGGCCTATTCTTGCACCAAGAAGAAATTGAAATCAGCAATTATGTAAGGCTACATTCACACTGAAGCTAAATGTAGTTCAATCCTAATATTTAGCTTGTATCCGATTTTTGTGTTTGACTCTTAAAATTAAATTTTGCAAGCGATCCCAAATCTGATGCGAGTGTGAGCAAATATCCATCCTGAACATTCCCTGCTTGCACAAATTAGTAAAAACAAATTTGCCAGACAAATGCGACCTAATGGACTACCATGAATAACAACAGCGTGCTGTGTGCTTCAGTTTCAGGTGGCTATCAGTGCAAGGCTTCTGGGAATTGGTCAGCTTGTGACAGCAAGGAAATAGAAAATCATAGCCATTAGTTTGCGTTCAGTTGTCACTCCCATTTCTGTAAATAGAAACTCGTTGACACACAGCAGAGAGAAGTCATGACTGGTGGGAGCAAAATGTGGACTCTTTGGATCCAGAACTGGCTTGATAAATTTGAAATGTCCAGGGGGATGCTGGATTGCTTATGGCAAACGTCCTGTATATAATAATCTTTGAGGAAAACATAAGTTTAAGGTGTCAGAAAACGTGTGGCAGTTGAACAGCTGTGGGCAAAAATGGCGATTGAACCCATTTAAAATTAAATCTACAACCCAGTAAAGACTGGAAAACGTGAAGGGGTCTGAATACTTTCTCAATCCACTATACAGTAATTGAGGCCACAAATAATCATTAATGCTCTCATATCATTGTGCTGTTGTTTATTTTCATATTACACTTATTTATTTGCATATTTATTTTGTTGAGAATATTCCTCCTTACACAAGTGCCATTTTGGTGCCACATAGAGTACACCATGTAAAGTTTTACAGCATCTGTCTTGAAGGTGCTCTACGAAATATTCAACTTGGCATCTTCAAAGTGAGCACATTAATTCATCACTGATAGAAGATCAGCTGCTTGTAGCAAACCCACCAGTGAGGGAAAACTGCCGAAGAGAGGCCAGCCATTGCTAATAATTGCGTTATTGTGTGCCCTGCTGTGGATGTCGAGCCAATGTCTCGATCTCCTGTTGTTTGGCCATGGGAGATGCCACTGGTAGAGATGAAAGACACTTGGAGCGTCGGGCACAGGCCAGGAGTGCAGTTCCAGTCGCGCAGACACTCTTCAAGTGGGGTCTCCAGGTAACTGCCCCGGTCCCTTAATATGTCACTCATCTGTCACGGCTCCGTCCCCATCCTCAGCTGCTGTGCAGACCGTACCTAAGAGGTCGGGCATTATGCTACTCTATTACATAAATATTTCTTGATTGACATACATAGATTGTGCTCGCTTTAAAACGTATAAAATCAGTTTCCTGATTGTGTTTCTTTTTTTATTTTATTAATGCGAAGGTTATGAAGAGTGAGCGGCTGGTCATGAAGCCCCTATATGACAGATACCGCTTGGTCAAGCAAATCTTGTGCAGGGCGTCCACCATTCCGGTAATCGTAAGTATCTCTTTTGATGTTATCGTCATTGTTTCTTAAAGTTGTGCAGCACAAAGATAAAAGGCTTCCTAAATAAAGCCGAAATCTGATTTGAGGGTTAGCTGTTTTGTAATTCTTAGTGCTGTCTTTTGAATCACATGACCCCCCCCATGCTCCTGTCCTGTTTTTGATATGCTCCCTGCTGGTTAATTATGATGGAGACTCGAATTTGCTGTATAAAGTAAGACAGCAGGAGTCGCCATTGCAAGCCATGTCTCCCAAGTGGTATTTAGGGCGTGTTGTGTTGTTTCCTTATCATTTTTAAATTACTGTGATCTCTTAGTTTTTCAGGAAACATGGGGGATTACCTTTGAACCTCCTCCTTAGAGGCTCCTCATAGGTGATAAGCCACTGTTGATGATTAACAGAGTGCTGCTACTCCCTTCCCTTTGCTAAGTGTGGCTGTTCAGGCCTCAGATCAGTGCTGTGCGGGGCTGTGTAAGTGACCAGAGGCTAACGTAACCTGCTTGTTAACACAGGGCTCACCCTCCAGCAAGCGCCGAAGCCCTTTGCTGCAGCCAATTATTGAGGGCGAGACGGCATCTTTCTTCGAGGACATAAAGGTGACGAAGGCCTGCTGCCACACTAATCAGTAACTAGCAGAGCTGGCTGATCTGCCTTGATTGCAGTCTCTTGATTTCCTAGAATCTGCTCTGTAATCAGTAGCTAGCTGCTCGGTGTAGGGGGCGCCGTAGTGCCTAGAGGTGCAGTAGTGTTGCTCTCGCCCCTTCACCCCATCTGCATGGTTTTCGGAGGATCCGTATTTCAAGTGGTTTTTTTTTTTCTGCTTGCTCCTGCACACTCACGTCTGGGCTCCAAGTTCAACAATAAAGAAGTGCTTTCATTTCAGGCCACACTGCAAATGCATGTACACCATTTTTGGGGAAGAGTGAATCTGACTCGGGTCAAACTTTACACATTTATAAAAAGGAATGATAAAGGCATGTTGTGATACCCTTTTCTATATAACTGTTTTTCTCTGCTTACCCTCGAGGGGGTGCCACTCCATCACAGAAGCCATATCCTCACCTTGGGACAGGTTAGTTCAGCCAGTTAGCTTAGTATTGTTTGGGTAAACCATACAAACATGGAGCACTGCACAGAAGTGTAGTGGTACGTATTTACAGGAGTGTGTGTGTGCGCCTGTGCCTCATGTGTACTTTATTATTCCAGAGCTCTTCTTCGAGGTTGCTCCAGGTTTGAATAAAATTGCTGAAGTGACCATGAGATTATCAAATACCAAGCATCTTCAATAAAACATATAAATAAGGCTGTGATGGACCAGCACCCTATCTAGGGTTAGTTCCTGTCTTAGGCCTGTTGTTGCCAGGATAGGCTGTGATAAACCTGAACTGAAATACTTGGGTGGAAGTTTGTACAGTAAGATGCAAACCAGTGATAAAGTAAGTGCTACTGCTGCAATGGTCCTGACTATACAAGCATTTGTCAGGAGGGCCTAGGCGGATCAACCAGTTGGAGAAGGGTCTAACTGCAGCCCGCAATGCCTATGATATAGATCACAAAACACCCTTTGAGTCCGATCAGCCTCCCATAATCCTAATCTTAACCGTAGTGTAACTGGGCACATTTTGTGTGTGACGACGTGGGCATTACATGATGTTAGGGTGATATGTGACCTACGTCATAGGTATTGTGCGATGCAATTATCCAGCTGAAAAACGCCCCAAGAAGTAACACACTTGTATTCTGTATCTTTGCTCCATCTCACTTGCCAACTCTGGACTAGAAGTAAGACAACAGCCATTCCTGGGCTTGGCTTCTGGGCCAGTTGTGGGAGAGACCCCCGGCCACAGTGCTCTCTAGTGGCTATTGGCTTCAGTGCATTCTCGATTCCTATGTTAACAGGGGTCTCCAAGTCCACATGTTGTGTACCACTATGGCTACAGGCTTTCATTCCAACCAGTTTCGCAAACCAGTGGGTTACTCTCATGTCTCGTCAAGTCTAATTGTTAAGCTGGCCTTTTTTCTATTCTAATTCTGCATTCAGAAAACTGCTCTAGACATTTGCATTTAAAAGAAATGTGTTTTCTCTGTTATAGTTTTAAACACGCTTTTTACCATTTTTATTTCAATTCACCTTATATCAGTGGAGATTACTCTTTAAATTGTATTCAATCTAAATAGTGACAGTTACCGATGAGCACACTGAATGCTAAAGCAGAACCGCTACTTCCATGTTACATTCATTTCTGTGCTAATCTACTGTATAATAAATAAACGGTAAGGTGTGTGTGTGTGTGCCCATCTCTCTGAGCAATCTGATTGGTCAGTTTGGCTTTGGTAAGAGGAAGTGTGAGTGTAAAGGCTCGTTTATACTTCACGCTTGGAACGCGTGCGCATTATGGCTGTCACACGTTCCCCGCGTTCATTTGACGCGTCCTCCGAGCAGGTCCTCGGAAATTAATGCAACGTTTGCAGTACCAGCAAAAAGTCAGGGGGCGCAGTGTGATAAAAGTTGGAATGTGACATCAGTGTCTCTGGTGACTATCTGCATGTGACAGAAAGCCGCTTTGCAGATCCTACAGGGTTGATGTGCGCGCTTCGATGTTTGATGTGGTGAAGCAAAATGTTTTTCAGTGCAGGCATATTGGGGGGGTTTGCTTTCCCCACACTGTGTGGATTTGTCTTTTCTTATGTGGCTTCAGTACTTTGCCTGATCAGCCCCAATGTTGTGTGTGCACAGAAAGAAGCAAAAACCCTACATGATATCCAAAAGTAGGCAATGACATGCAAGTTGTTAGCCATCATTCAGTAACAAAAGGGGTGAGGAGATGTGTACTACTAAAACAGATAGCACGGTGGTGAATTTCCTCAAAAATCCTAATTCTGAAAATTTTTTTTGGGCATAGAAAACTTTACATTGGTGGGGTTTGTACTTTTGTGGTGCCCATCGCTAGTCAGGTAGTCTGTCACAGCTTATACATATGTTTGTAAAGTCTGTGTGTGATACCCTGAATGGGTTACATATAAATAGATTTAAAATATTCTGTATAAGCCACATATGCACTGTTTATATTTCTATTATCATAGCTGCTTGTTGCAGTTCAGGATTGTGGACTTCTTTGTATTATATTCTAGTTATACTCACTTACACTGGCACTGACTGTCAAGATGTTGCATTGTAATTAGCCCAAGCAAATAAGCATTTCACTATACTCTGTACATGGCAACAAAGACCCTATAAACCCATTATAGAGCACCTAGTACGTTTATCTATCAGATAGATAAATAGATATGATATCTATCTATCTATCTATCTATCTATCTATCTATCTATCTATCTATCTATCTATCTATCTATCTATCATATAGTGCTTTTCATATCTATCTATCTATCTATCTATCATTTGTTATATAGTGCCTTGTCTGTCTGTCCGTCTGATTTCAAATCATGGTGCCATGGAGTGGCGATGTGTTGCATGTTAATTAGCCCAGGCAACAATGAACTTCACCTGACTGAATAACATGACAATAAGAGTGCTATAAACCTTTATACAGCACCATTCACATGTATGTGTCTCTGTATTATATAGCGCCTCCTATCACCAGTTAAGGGGCCAGGGAGTGATGATGTGTTGCATGGTAATTAGAACATGCAAGGCAATGTCTAGGAAGCTGCAATTAAATAAAATGTATTGTTGTTGTTGTTGTTCTTAATTTCACTTGACCCAGGCAGATAGAACTATATTTGTCCCTGGGGGTAATTTGGCTTTTTTTAAATAAAGAAATACATCAATAGATGGATATGCAAACTAAATATGGTCTGAACACACACCGGAATTGACTAAAAAGAAAGAAAATTCAAGAAAACTTCTGACTTGGCAGTCCTAGTCGTATTGAGGCTCTGTACAGATGTGTTGCTGTTGGTATAAAGGACCACCAGTTGTGTTTGTTGACACACTTGTAACCTGAAAGTCCTCAGTGTGCATAATGGCACTCAGTTTTGCCTTCATTCTCCTCCTCTACTACCTCCAGGGGGTCCCTTTAACTGAGCCTTCCCTTTTAATTAGCCTTGTTGGTTTGGTGGTCCAATCTTGAAGTGATGTTGCCAGCCCAGCACACCACACTGGCCATCACAGAGTTGTAGATTTTGTGAAGGACGTCACTCCCCAGATTAAAGAAGAGCAGTTCGCTATGGAAGACGAGCCTGCTCTGCCAATTCTTCTGTAGCTCCTCTTGAGTTCTTGAGACCACTTCAGCATGTCATGACCTACATGTACAATGTGACTTCCTTACACACATGACAATATGGACCCCCTAAACCCAGTGAATGTACTACCAAGGAGATTAAACTGCATATCTAACAGCATACATGCATTGTGTTTATGTACAAATTCATTTTTAGTTGCATGCATTGGCTGTATTTAGTACTAAACCCTCCATTTTTATAACTTTAAAATCCCCATTTACAGGATTTGTTTGTTTTTCTCTTACCATACTTTTTTTTTTAACAAACAATTTTGTGCATCGCTTGGAGAGAAAGCAAAAATAACCCACAACTTAAAGACCACAGAGCATCCAAAGACCTCAAGGGACGTTAGAGGGTGACGCCTCGCCAACAACAACAAGCCGCTCCTAAGGAACACTTGCATCATCACAGCAGCATGTGCTCATGGGGGCTGCTTTATGCACTGCTAGGCGTGGAAAACTGAGTTCTGATACCTGGGAGCGGGAGCTGATCTTATTAGGAAGGGCAGACATGGACTGAAAGTGGTTGTCAAACTCTGTCCTGGGGATGTTTGCTGGTTTTTGTTCCTCTCAGTTTCCCCGTCAATCAGTCAGTCGTTTTCATTCCCGCTCATCTCAGCTGACCTTTTGCATTCATAAAAGCACAGCAGTGCCATTTTGATATTCACTAGTCAAAGTACTGGGCGTTCCACGGGTGTGGGCTGGGGACGACTGTCTTTTTGAAATTCAACATGGCTAATCACACCCATAATGAGACAAAAAGCCGTAATCCAGCGAAGGCAATGGAATTGTTGTCTCCTGCCCCACCATTTGGCACGGACTGGTCATTTGATTGCTTTTAGTTTTGGCACATTTAAAGCCTGGTCTTGAATCAAAATGCAGTACATTTTTGTATTGCTTTTTAAACCGGTAAGAAAACTGTGTGCCATAGTGAAAAGCAAACATTCATTGGGTTGATGCGTTTTTATTTAAATCTGTGTCAAATTTAAATAGCCCACTTGCATATGTGTTACATTTCAACGTAATTAAACACTTTGGATTGCATTTAATTTTAGCACAAATAATCTTCCATACAGAGTTGCATTGTGAATGGGTAAAAACGGAGGATTTCCAAACCGCCAGTTCAGCACTAGTGTCTCAAAAGTGCAGACTCTTAATCACGGTCTGAGTTGTTTCTGCTTATTACATAACCCATGCCTGATTGGATCCTATTCATTGCAACATCTCCTTCCCTGATTGGTCACCTTTCACAGAAGAAAGATGTATTTGAACATAGCGGACACGGTGGAGTTGCTTTCCATAGCACTTGTGTTACTTACATGTATGCCACCTACATTGGGTTTTGTACAGTTTGACTGCTACCTACATGCTCAAAAGACAAATACTTTACCAGTTGCTACAGTTTGGCGATAAACGCTGCGTCCAGCACCATTACTGTCCTTTCAAGGATTTTTTCCGCCAATGGTGGCATGTTCAGTATAGGTGAAAGTCTACGTCACATTTGTGTTCATTCGTTTCAGTGTGACGGAGATAACTTTTCACTTAAAAACATGTAGCCTTAGTCCAGGGGTATCCAGCTCCGGTCCTGGTGGGCCGCAGTGGCTGCAGGTTTTCATTCTAACCATCTTCTTAATCAGTGAGCCATTTTTGGCTGCTGGTTCACTTGTTTTGCCTTAGTTTTAATTGACGTGACTCAGATGCTACTTAGTTATTTCTTTTTCCTTAATGAGCGGCCAAACAATAATGTGACACAAAATGAGCCGCCACATGACCAGCTAAACCTGAAAATAAAGAAAGGTGAAGGTCTCTGTCATGTTGGTCTGTTCAGGTCACCGAAACATCTTAAGAGAAAACAGAAAATCAACAGTCAATATTCAATAACTAATAAATAATTAACAGCAAGAATTGGCTTCTCATTAAGAGATTGGTTGGAGTTTGAAGCCCCAGTATAGCTGGTCATCTGTCAGCTCGTTTAACGTCTCATTTCTGTTTGGCTGCCATTTAATAAAGAAACAAATCAATTAAGGGGACTGAATCCTTAAAAACAGGGCTATGAAAATGAAGGCAAAGGGAGTTAATTAGCAGCAAAAACTGCTCTCTGATTAGGAAAAGCGTTAGAATGAAAACCTGCAGCCCACCAGGACCGGAGCTGGACACCCCTGCCCTTAGTCCTTGAAGCTTATTTGAGAAGCTGATAGCCCCTACGACTCAATGTCTCATCGAGATACTTGGAGTAACCACTGGCCGTGAAAAGACCAACAGATGAGGGTACACTGAAATGGAAGAAATGCTGTGAAGTGCAGTGTTTACTCCATTCAGCCCAACAGGCTCACCAGTCCTGTTCATCTAATTTCTCCAAAATAACAACAAGTTGGAACTTTGAAATTTTACTAATGAATCTGCTCAGATAAGGTGCCGTATCTGTTAATGTGCTGAGCAGAAAGGCAGATATTATTGGGAGCCGCTTTGGCTTTACGTGCCTGAATGATAGATAGATACTTTATTAATCCCAAGGGGAATGATTCAGAATGCTTAGAATTGTATTATAAGGGCCAGACATTTTACTATGGTTGCTGATATTTCTATTTAAAAAGCTGTAAAGGTTTATTTTCTTAATTGGTAGTGCACTAATCTGTATTTAGAAACTTTTTTAACTGCAATGTTTGTTTTTTAGTTATATCTGAATGGACTGTCATTCATGAATGTTTTAATGTTTGCCATCTTTTATAAAATTCCTGACAGTCTGCTTATTAAGTTAAGTAGAAGACAACAGGGAAATGTCACCATCTGCTAGGGAGAAAGCAGAAATGGGATTCTGTATGCCCAGGTGGTCTCCCATTCCACATTATTGTTGAGTAGTGAGTGGCGTAACTGAATTAAATGGGCTTTAGTGTAGAAAAATTAGGCCTCCCCATGTGAATTTAAATAAAATATAAGCAACATAAAATATCAGTAGTCATAATGAATCTTTATGGAGTTGTAGGGATGATAACACCATTGATCTGTTCATTCTGATGTCAAGTGAGGCATGCAGTCCATGTAGTCACTGTGGACCCCCATGCTGCTCCCAATGCTCGGCACAGTAGTCGTAGTTGTACAATTTTTACTTACATTTTCAACTAACATGCAACACATCAGCACTCCCTGGTGCCATGACAAGCAAGAATATCTCAAAATACAGAACTTCATTTTACTTCACCAATCCGTCCCACTTGGCTTCTGAGATCAGATGCATTGAGGGTGGTACGACTGTAAGTGCAAGGTGGGGTTTTTGTACTTCTCTATGGAACCAAACAAAAGAGGAGGCCATGATGAGAACTAAAGATGCTGCAGCCTAATAAAGGCAAGTTTAAGTCTAATAGAAGACTATAGCTATCTAGCTATCATTTTTATTTTCTCTGTTTTAATAGGAATCTCTCTAGCGGTTATAACATTTATGATACACCATCTATTGGAAATGAAAATGCAGTGCAGTACGTGTACTGTAAGTATTAGCACGTTGCAGAGATTCCTGTACCAAATGTCATAATTCTGAGCCCATAGACAGACAAATACACTTGATACAGATGATGGTAGTTCTGACTGTCTGTGACAGGGGTTCTTAACCTTTTGATGACTCCAGACCCCCAATGGATTGTCCAATATGGTCCCGTACCCCCTTTACTTGACTGTCGAAATAATCCTTACCATTCCTTATATTATTTGCCAGAATGAATGCCGGCGTGCAGTCGCCACCTTTATGTACAATGCAAAACGCGCTTCTAGAGTCTTCAAGATACGTACATTGCCAATAAATGAGTAAATACACGCTTGTTCAGTAAATAAACATTTATTTAATTTAAATATTAAAATGTATTAAATTTAAAGTTGTAGTAAATACACACGTGTAAAATTAAATACCCAAGCATTTGCAGGAAATGTTGAATGTTCTTGAAGATTCTATCGCGTTCCATTCACATACTAACCAAGTATAAATGAATACATTAAGTAAAATAAATACCAGTACCCAGAGATTGAGTCCCATACCCCCAGCATTTGGTTCCATACCTCCAAGGGGTATGGATACTCCTGGTTAAGAACCCCTGGTCTATGAACGCTTTCTAAGTTTCCATTTACTACGAATGCAGCAATCACAAACAAACAAACATGATCTTGGGCTTCTTTTCTGGTCAGCTTTACAGGAATCTCCTCCATTATCTCTTTATCAGTCCCAGATTACTTGATGGCAGGATTGCACAACTTGTGCAGAATAATCCAAGATAAACGTCGGGACACTAAGCACCTGATGGCACACAGCGCTGCTCAGACAAAGTCGTAACTCATTACAGGTTGCACTGCATTCCGCTTCTGCTATTATTTGACTTCTTCTTCTTCTGCCAGTACATCATCCCAGACTAAGCTTTGGATATTTTTAAAATGTGTCACTTAAATCCTGTAGTGAACATTGGCCGCTGCTGCATAGCAAAGCCAGTCTGTTGGAAAACCAAAGTCCAAATGCAGGCATCCTGAAAGGGTTGTACTTGTGTTACGAGGGTTTGAAGAAATAATGAGGAGGCCACTTGACGTTTTGGTAGTAATGGATGCCAGCAAATAGTGAACTGTTTAATTTGTAGTTCGCCATGTAAACATGGCCGTGGAGCACAAAGTAATCTGTGTGTCAGCTGACTGAGTGATTGGTGGTGGTATACTATAATGAAGACTTCATCATAGCAGGTGGACCAAGTAGGAAGTCCTCTGATAAGGGCTTGGCACCAGAACCATCTGTGATATTAATGAGTAAGATAAAGATCTAGAGCATTCGGACAAACAAGAGGAGACCATTCAGTCCATTTGTTGCTCATTAGAACAGCACATACGTTTTTAAGCAAATAAATGTCTTCAAGGGTCAACATTTTATCACGTGCATTGTTTGAGAAGCCGAGTGTGGCTATCTTATCTGCACCCCATGCCCAATTTGTACTGCACATGCAGACCATCATCAAGTCTTCATCATGTGTGTGTGTGGATGACATTGTAAAGGGTGACACATTTGACCATTGCTAAATACTCCATTGCTGTACTTGCTGTCAGTGTGCATCATCAGGTACTCTGTGTTCCAACTATGGCATCCTGCTGTGAGAATTTCTCCATGACACTTGCCTGCCCCGCTGCCCTACAAGGAATCCCGCAGTCAGCCAATTTCAGGTTGACACCTGTTCAGTCTTAAGTTTCGTGTTAATGGCCAGACGGCAAAAGGATCCAAGGAGTTTGCACTTCCGAACGGTCTCCCTTTACCCGTGATGTCTCCTCTGCTGCTACTCAAGTGAATCCGATCATGTAAACGTCTATTTATTACAAAAACAGCCCGGCTTCAAGCATCACAGAGAGACGAAAGTAGCCAAGACTCAAGTGACAAGTGAGCCACATCACAGAAAAAAATACCCCTCAGAGACCTCCTTGAAACCAAAAACACGCACGTCCTTCATGAACACCTTTGGCCCAGTGTTGATAGTAATTGGGACATTCCGTGAATGCCTGCGTGATTACTCAGGACGACAGCTATTCCATCTTCAAATTTCTGGATTATTTTTTACAAATGTCAAAAGGCGACTGGTTCTCATCCTGTCTTAGGTGTCTTCAGAGAGAGCTAGTTTGGAATCAAAGTTGCTAATTACTTTGTAAATTCTAATGGATTGCTTTACTTCAGGGCCTCCGAGGGGACATTATGTAATTTTATTTTCTTTTTATGAGAAACAATCTTATGTCCACCAAGATCCTTCAGCGTGAGCACCAGATCCTGCCTCTCGAGAATTTCATTAATATTGCTGCAGGTCTGACAACAAAATGGATTGCAATATTCATTTTAAATGTCTTTTTGTTCATAATGTATCCATGAAGACCGGCAAGAGCAAACATCTTTGCGTTTGAGAGCCTGCTGAATGTATACTTCTATAAACTCTCAGGTTTCCAGGATGCATTGTGCTCACGTGACAGTATCACCTACCGTACACCCGGAAATGTCTGCTGGACACCCGATGTGCTATGAGGCACACAAGATAACTTCTCGTCTCCTCAGGGGCTCCCTGCCTGTGTAATCCCATTCCTGCTGACTTCTACATTACTCTCCAATAAACTGGGGATTCCGTTTCTCATTGTTTTTATTGTGCATTTATATGGCACATTTCACACACAAATTCTAGAAAATGTTTAGTCAGACATAGAACTTTGGACACAAAGTAAATAAATGACCAAGCAGAGCGGTAGAGAGTAGAACTTTAGGGACCTTCGTATCTCGACTCCGTGATGGATTGGAGAGCTTGGTGGGCTGAATGGCCTGCTCTTGCCCAACTGACGTGTTGTTGAATATCTAAATATTTCATCTGTAATGAAGAAAATGTAAACTTCTTGCACAAGTCACAAGTTGGTGCTTTGTCCATCCATCCATCCATCCTCTTCCGCTTATCCGAGTTCGGGTCGCGGGGGCAGCAGCTTGATCAGAGATGCCCAGACTTCCCTCTCCCCGGCCACTTCTTCTAGCTCTTCCGGGAGAATCCCGAGGCGTTCCCAGGCCAACCGGGAGACATAGTCCCTCCAGCGTGTCCTGGGTCTTCCCCCGCCCTCCTCCCGGTTGGACATGCCCGGAACACCTCACCAGGGAGGCGTCCAGAAGGCATTCTGATCAGATGCCCGAGCCACCTCATCTGACTCCTCTCGATGCGGAGGAGCAGCGGCTCTACTCTGAGCTTCTCACCCTATCTTTAAGGGAGAGCCCAGACACCCTGCGGAGGAAACTCATTTCAGCCGCTTGTATTCGCGATCTCGTTCTTTCGGTCACTGCCCATAGCTCATGACCATAGGTGAGGGTAGGAACATAGATCGACTGGTAAATTGAGAGCTTTGCCTTACGGCTCAGCTCCTTTTTCACCACGACAGACCGATGCAGAGCCCTCATCACTGCGGACGCCGCACCGATCTGCCTGTCGATCTCACGCTCCATTCTTCCCTCACTCGTGAACAAGACCCCGAGATACTTGAACTCCTCCACTTGGGGCAGGATCTCGCTCCCAACCCTGAGAGGGCACTCCACCCTTTTCCGGCTGAGGACCATGGTCTCGGATTTGGAGCTGCTGATTCCCATCCCAGCCGCTTCACACTCGGCTGCGAACCGATCCAGAGAGAGCTGAAGATCACAGGACAACATCATCTGCAAAAAGCAGTGACCCAATCCTGAGCCCACCAAACTGGACCCCCTCAACGCCCTGGCTGCGCCTAGAAATTCTGTCCATAAAAGTTATGAATAGAATCGGTGACAAAGGGCAGCCCTGGCGGAGTCCAACTCTCACACTATACGACTCTTCAATTCCACCCCGGGGGGGGTGTGTGTCAACATTAACATTTAACATTATACAAAGTTATTGTCTGTTTTTTTTCCTGCATTGTTATCACTCTTTAATATTGTTTATTGTATCAGTATGCTGCTGCTGGAGTATGGGAATTTCCCCTTGGGATTAATAAAGTATCTATCTATCTATCTATCTATCTATCTATCTATCTATCTATCTATCTATCTATCTATCTATCTATCTAAAATGGTGTTAATCAGCAAATTCGCCAACGTGGTTTTCACAGAGCATATGTTGCCATCTTTATTCTTGTACACCAAAATTTTTTCCGGAAATTCATCATGTGGTGCGCTAAGATGAACTGTCCTCCCCAGTGCCCCATGATGCTTTACAAGGCCTTTGTGACATCATATAGCTGTTGTAGCCAGTGTTGGATGCGACAGCCCCCCCACCCCCACCCAAGTGTTTAATGCCTAAAAGCTTGCAAAGCAACTTTCAAATACATTTATACACAAAACACGCAGGTAGAAGGGAGCTGGAAATGTGCCTTAAAGGTGATATCATTTGTATGGACTTCTGTGTGTAACACGTGAGCCATCCCTCCCCTTTAGTAGTGTTACCCAGAGTGCTGTGCAGTTGATGCCAACAGGATGGAGTGAAGAATCCATATGCTGTAGTGTTGTGCTTATTTGCTAGCAGCGGCAGAGACCGAGCAAAAATGTTACAGTGGGGAAAACAAAAATACAAGCTGTACTTTTTGGTTCGAGAGAAGGGAGTACCTACTGTTAATCTGTGGTGGACAAGGCCTTAGTGAACTTGTGCTTCCTAGAAGTGTTATTTTTCTGATATTTAATTCTGTTTTATCTCGGGGAGGTGCAGTGCTGCTGCCTTACAGATCAGATCACCATAACCGTTCCAGTATTGTTGGCAGACGCATCCTAAGCCTTCAGGGACCCTTAAAAGACCTCTGCGCCATGTTAATTCACTCAAAACTAGTTCTGTTTCTCCTTTCTCATTGAGTTTAATGCATTTTAGAGGGTGATGGTGCGAGGAGCCTCATCAGAACTGGCCGATGTTAAGAGTGGTAGCCAGCAGGGGGCAGTGCTGGGGCCGCTGCTATTTTTAATATCTATAAATGATTTAGATAGGAATATAAGGAACAAGCTGGTTAAGTTTACAGATGATACCAAGATAAGTGGATTAGCAGATAATTTGGAATGCGTTATATCATCACAGAGGGACTTGGACAGCAGACAGGCTTGAGCAGATTTGTAGACAATGAAATTTAATGTCAGTAAATGTAAAGAATTACACAGAGGAAGCAAAAATGTCAGGTTTGGATACACAATGGGAGGTTGGAAATCGAGAGACCACCTCCTCCTAAGGAGTTAGGAGTCATAGTGGACTCTAAGCTATCGACTTCCCAACAGTGTTCAGATGCCATTAAGAAGGCTAACAGAATGTCAGGTTATATAGCGCCTTGATGTGTGCAGTACAAGTCACAGGAGGTTCTGCTCAAACTTTATAACACGCTGGTGAGGCCTCATCTGGAGTCCTGTGTGCATTTTGGTCTTCAGGCTACAAAAAGGACATAGCAGCACAAGAGAAGGTCCAGAGAAGAGCCACTCGGCTGATTCAGGGCTACAGGGGATGAGTTAGGAGGAAAGAGTAAAAGAGCTGAGCCTTTAGGAGATGAAGAGGAGACCTGCCTGAAGTGTTTAAAATGATGAAGGAAGTCAGTCCAGTGGATCGAGACTGTTATTTTAAAATAAGTTCATCAAGAACACAGGGACACAGTTGGAAACTTGTTAAGGGTAAATTTCGCAGAAACATTAGGAAGTTTTTCTTTACACAAAGAACGATAGACACTTGGAATAAGAGACCAAGTAGTGTGGTAGACAGTAAGACGTTGGGGACTTTCAAACCTCGACTTGATGTAAATAAGTGGAGAGGACTGGCGAGCTTAGTTGGGCTGAATGGCCTGTTCTCGTCCAGAGTGTTCTGATGTTCTAATTTCACTGGGTTTAGTGACAATCCTGAACGTTTCTGAGATGATTCAGCAGGATTTGCTCCTCACCAATACAGAAAAACGAGGCCATGCAGAAATGAGTGTTACCTAAAGAATCACTTTGAAGCGATTGGGGGTCTTCTATTGTGCCCTTCATTTGATAAATTGGGTGACCCCGCCCTATGCTGACTCCATGTAATGTCCTACCTGGGGTGGGGTCCTGCTTGTTACATTTGAGCTCTGTGCTGGTGTCTGGTTGTTGTGTCCTGAAATTAACCGCTGCCTGTGAGGAGTTGCGACTAATCACTTCCTGCGCTTTCCACCCTCCAGGTCACCCCTAACAGGCGTGGCCGCTGCTAATTTGCTGCTGTTACGCTGCTCCTTTGATTGACCCCACCAAACTCTCTTTTCCAGGAAGAAGAAGAGGACGGCTCAGATGACGAAAATGGCACCAGGACTAGCTTTGTGGTGACTATGAAGCCCGACTTTGCCGTGCGCAGCTTCCTCGATCAGCTGGACGAGGAGGTGGACGGCTTCATCTCTCCTGTTGACGAGAAAAGTCAGTCGAAAAATAGCCTGGATATGCGGCTCTCCAATCTGCACTCAGCAACCATGTGAGTCAGCGCTCGGCAGTCGCGGCTTAGTGGCGGTTCTCGATATCAGATTAAGCAAACACAAACGGCAAATGAAATGTTTTACAAATGATTCAAATGTCTCCTGCAAAGGCTGTTCAAATAATCCGTGTTGTGGGAGAATTCCCAGCTGTTTGGGCCACGTGTGCACGCGCCTCTCACTTTTCCAGCCGCTGAATGCCTCTGTCAGCACGGTTGCGGGACTTGAATTGACTCGATGCCAACAGACGTCTCATCGTTATAATTAGCTGCACAGCTGTCTTGCTGTTCACAGATCGTTTTTTGGTTTGATGCTCTAAACTATAAGTTACTGAAGTTGTCAAGTTCACAGGAGTTTAGCTCCTTGGGTCCCCGAGTTCAAATCGTAGCTCAGTAATTAACTGTGTGGATTCTGCCTGTCCTCTCAGTGTCTGCCAGGGTTTTCTTCTAACACTCTGTTGTCCTCCCACACCCCACAGACATGGACGTTAGATTCATTTGTACGCCTGCCTACCAAGCGTCACTCCTAACCTTGACAGCGATTTTCTCTGAGGTCCTTTTTCAAATTAAATGGATGGATGCTGCGGCAGACTCTGATTTGGTATTGAAAATGTCTCCTGTGTGAGTGAGCACACCAGTGATTGTCAGAAGATGAAAATGACGTTGGCTTCGCTCATCCACACAGCTTGACTTGATTTTTCTTAACCACCAGAATTGCCTGATTTTGTGGTAGTGGACCAGGTAGCTGGATCTGTCACGAGGAGACGGCTAAAAAACGGAAACTGTAAAATATTTGCTCTTGTTTGGTTTGTTTTCAAGGCCTGAACTGGTAGAGCAGTTCCAAGAAGCAAGAGAAGATAAAAAGAGGCTGCGCAAGAAACTGAGAGACTTTGAGGACAAGTTTTTCCGGCAGAATGGAAGGTGAGTAACGTGCAGATCAGCCAACAAGGAGATAAAAGACAAAGGGGGGGGGGCATTACAGCAATATGATATAAAAAAAATAAACTTGTCAAAATTACGGCAGATAAGACAACTCTGGACCTTGAAAACAAAGGTTAGGTGATAACACATGAAATAAGACCATAAACGCTAGTTATAGGAGATTTGTAATCATTTTTAGATTTGTAAATATTGTGTATCGAGTTTAATGTTTAATTGAATACAATGTGTTTATTTTGAATTCTCTCGTACTTTACACCAGCATTTCATTTGTGTGATGGTGGATCTCAAAGTCAGCACAAATTATTGTAAAACAATACAAACTGTACACGGAGAGGCTCACGCAATTCATTTTACTTGATAAACTGTAGAGGAAAGTGGTGCTGGCGCCCCCCTGTGGCCGCTGGTCTTAGTCAGTCTGTCATTATCCAACCTCATTATCTTCCTCATTTCTGCAGGTTTAACAACTGCTTTAAAAGATAAAGAATTAGAAAATAAAACCGCAAATGAATTTCCAGGACTTGACCAAAGCCCAAGAATGGCCTCCACACACACAGGCAGAGGCAGGCTGGGTATTTTCTTACCGTTTGCTTACCTGTTACTTGGTTGAGACAATGCGCGGATCATCCCGACCTTACATATTTTTGTAAAAAAAACATTTAATCATCCATCCATCCACCCAACATCCAACCCGCTATATCTGAACACAGGGTCACGGGGGTCTGCTGGAGCCAATCCCAGCCAGCACAGGGTGCAAGGCAGGAACCAACCCTGGGCAGGGTGCCAGGCCACCGCAAGGCACACTCACTAGGGACAATTTAGAATCACCAATGCACCTAACCGGCATGTCTTTGGACTGTGGGAGGAAACCCACGCAGACACGGGGAGAACATACAAACTCCACGCTGGGAGGACCCGGGAAGCGAACCCAGACGGGTCTCCTAACTGCGAGGCAGCAGCGCTACCCACCGTGCCACCCATTTTGCATTACTAATAATAATAATTCTTTACATTTATTTAGTGTTTTTTCTCCGTGTTCAAAGTGCTTCAGTGAGTGGGGAGCCACCTCAGCCACCATTAATGTGTAACATCCACCTGAATGAACCCCCTAAACATCCCCCGTCTCTGATTGGCCATCTCTTTCTCCACCTAACAAAAAATGGCTGCCGTGACGTCATCCAGGTGGACGCTACACATTGGTGTTGGTTGAAGTGATTCGAGTAGCGAGAAAATATTAATGGAAAGATTTATTCTTATTATTATTATTATGTAGCATATTCCAGAGTAAGGTGCTCCAGCAAACTAATATTAGCCCTTCTAAAAATAAAATATTGTATGCAGAAAAGTATTCCATCAGTTGTGACGTACGTCTGATACATCTGGTTAACCCTCGGCATGACTGAGGCCCAGTGTCTTAGGTAATTTTGCCAGGTGAAGCCAACTAACACAGCTACAATTTTTTACTGGAAATGAATATCCGTGTGATGATGATAATAATAATTCTTTGCATATATATATAGCGCTTTTCTCATTACTCAAAGCGCTCAACAATTGTGATAATAAAGCAGTTTTTCGCAGGAGTCTGTGTTACACCCCCAAACCAGGGGCATGTTGGCAGGCCACCAGTTCAATTCAGGTGCCACAGGCAAGTCACTTTACCTGTCTTAGTACTCACTCACTAAATGCAGAAATATGAAAACCGTTGCTGTATTAAAGCCTAAAGATGTCCGTCTTTGTTCCCACAACAGTTATGGGTTCTGGTACACCTGACAGGGTTCAAATTTTAGAAATGGAGAAACAGCAACTGAGGACTGTGCCAACTGTCAGAGGTGCCACTTCCTCAGATTGTAAGAATTTGCAGTCGTGTTGTACCTGTAAAGTGACAGCGAGTGAGTTCACCGTTCGACGCCATTAAGGTCACGTCAGCTGCTGTGCAGTTTACACAAAAGGGCCACCAAAATAAACATTTGTTCATACATGTGTTTTAACCAATCAGTATCTTTATATTTGTGTGTTGTGTAATTAGTGATCTGTGAAGCTTTATTTGCGTTTTACCTGCCATGTTGTTACAGAGCTACACAAAACCAAACTGAATTGGATTTGGGGGGTTTGGTGTCTCCCACTGCTGCCATACTGGGACTTCAAGTGCTCTTCTGTTTTCTCCCTCAGAAACGTACAGAAAGAAGATCGCACACCAATGGCTGACGAGTACAACGAGTACAAGCACATCAAAGCCAAATTACGACTCCTGGAAGTTCTCATCAGCAAGAGAGATTCTGTCCGGATGTAAGCGGGCGACGAGGTCCACTTGGTGTGGACGACTACTGTACCCTCGATAAATCCGAGGTCGCCGGCGGTGGAATTCAAACAGGCAGATGAAAGCTGCGACCCTCCGAGTTCAACTTAACGGCTTGCCAGAGGTCCTCGGATCCTGTTTGCTTTTTAAAACGTGCCAAGTTACGAATGTGTCACCGACAACTGGAAAAGCTGCCCGTGAAGCTTGAGCAATTTTTAAACATTTTACACGGAACATGCACAGACTTCCACTACTAGTGTATATGACCAGCAGGGGGTGCCATCTCAATTCCAAGTATGGCTGACCAAATCCTAAATAGCTGGAGTGGGATCAATTGAGAGCAAGGCCAGTGCACAGCCTAAAGGACAAGAGGAACGTCACCACACGGTGATCTCGTGAAACACTTCGATTTAATTCTCCTTATTCCCCCAAGCAAATGATCGTTTTTTGATTTGGCGAGGCTGATGCTTTGTTTGTTTGCTTTTTAACGCCAGCTGTTTTAATTCAGATGCTTATTGATGAAAGAATGGCAAGTAGACGTAACAGGCCGCAAATGCATGCCCAGTGCCGGGCTCAACGTGCCACTCAAACCCACAGCACAGTCACAAATGGCCCACCGGAGCCTTGGGGGAATTTTGTCCGCCTGTTTCTTCCGAGGGTTTTGCGCACATTTTAAAGGGTGAAACGGGACACCACTTGGGAGGAGGTCCTGTCAGGGTGGCACACCGCAATTGAGAATTGAGTTTGGTTTTTGTTTGCTGTGAGCATTTTTGTTTGGTTTCGTTTCTATTTAAGTTCTGACTTACTGACATAAAGGGAACTGTAATTTTGGTATTTGAAAATGAAAAGTACACTTGTGATGCACACTTTCACTAAACGGCCTAGAAATGTTGAAAACGCCAGGGCAGTTCAGAGGGGCCGTGGCATTAGGTGGTGCCCACCAGTTAGTCGTGCAGTGTGTGACGCCCCCCAGTGGCGGACAGCGGTTTGCGGTTGTTTGATGCATTGGTGTGTTGGGCCTGAGTTTGCGACGCACGCACGTGAATTTTGTTTTTCGTTTTTCTATTCTACGTAAAGTAACACTGTAGCAGTCAAATTCTCAACCAATCGGCTTCATTTAATTGGTCTCTTTTAAAGTGTCCTGCGCTGGTGGTCCGAGGAACGTCTCCTTTTAGAGAATTTAAGCTGCTAGTTTTTTTTTTAACGACGTGATTCGATTATCAAGCCTATTTTTTCAGATTGAAGATTGTTTTCTATTTTATTTCTATACTCCAAAGATGAACGAAATCATTAGTGAGATGTTGACAGCTGACCAAAAATGCCAACGCTGCGTTGTAAGCTTTGTTCAGCTAGATCTGTGTAAGCATCAGGGGCACAAAACTCTCCAGCCTGGTGTGACGAGCGTCTTACAGACCACCAGGGGGCGACTTTCATATAAAAAGCTACTGGACACTTTTTTCCTTCCCGTTTTTTTTGCTCCAAAAACTGAAGTTTTTCCGGGACCTGTTGGCTCACCTTGATGTGTGGAGCCTGCAGAGGGCGCCACTTGAGTGGTCCTTATGTCCGCACGGTGCAGCGGCGGCCCCCACTGTCTTCTGCTTTCCAGCTACAAGGACCTTTACAAAGTAGGAGAGAAGCCAGCAGCCCGTCCCGGCTCGTCACTTCGGGAGTGTGGACCCCAATCGATGTTTACGTGATGGTGTGAGATGTCTAAATAGTTGAAACGAATCTCTGCCTTGTGTCTTACTTTGTGTTTTTGAATGTAAACACTGATGGACAGTTATGGGTTTGTACATTTTAGTACATGAGAACAGCGTTTTATTTTCTATATTAAATATATACGAGAAAAAAATACAATAAACAGACTTCCTTTGTGTGGATAATCGAGTGTTACGTAAAATAAGAAATGGGGGAGGGGACAGCGGTCTGCAAGTCTCGTTTGGTGCGGAGCTTCGCAGAAGAAAACACGCAAGGATATGTTGGGACAGAAAATGACGATTCCGCCAGATATTCCAAATGGTGCAGAATTAGGTGGGATAACCCGTGGTGTCCATCGCTGAAGCTCCATTGAGCGGACTTCTCTCAGTAAGATCGTGAAGGTCTCACTTCATCAGATTGTACCACCGCCCTGGGAGAACAACTAAACGCCGATCAGAAAACCGCCAGGGAAGAGCAGTTTGTTATTCAAAATCTTTCGGGGGTAACGTGACCAGCGCTCGTCCTTATATTTGACCCCTCACCACATGCCCCAGGTCAGCATCGGACAATAAGCATTACCGCGATGAAGAACAGAAAAAATAGATACATACCGTATTTACTCGTGTAAGACACGTACCCTAATTTTTACAAAGAAAATTGCGAAAAAAATTAGCCCCGTGTACGACGCGCATTGTGATTGTATAGGAGGCGTTTAGGGTGCGTTTTCCGCGAGATGCCCTTCTGTTTTTGTTGCATGACGAAAGAGCGAGAGAGAGAGAGCACACACGAGTGGGCGAGCGACAGAGAGAGAGAGCGCTAGCGTGCAAGCAAGTGAGAGAGAGAGAGAGTGAACAAGAGAGCCCAAGCAGAAGAAGTAAACGTCACAGAAAACAATTTCCTCGTGTATAATGCGCACCTGATTTTCTAATGCTAATTTTCGGGAACGTGCGCATGATACACAGATACATACGGTATATATTTACATATAGACAGAAAAAAACACACAAACAAGAATCAAAACCAACCTTCCACAGATTAGGGGTGAGATGTTCTCACCTGCGATAAACCAAATGGGTTTCCTGTCCTTACAGTTCCTGAGCCTCACAGAGTACACCGGCAGTCAAGCTGATAACAAGAAGGTTTTGTCCTACCAGTTCCAAAGAGTCAACTGCCCCGGAGAAACCAATAAAGTCCGTGTTCAGAGACGCGTCTCCATCGTATTGCCACGTGAGGAAAAAACTTCTACAAGGTGGATTCTTGGGACTTCTCCTCGCTCCAACGCACGATGTCTCTCTTTCTCTCCACCCCTTCCTTTTTGGTTAAAAGTCTTCAGCACCAATCGTCCTGTCCTGTCTGTGTTGTGACCCCCCTTAAAGGTGTGTTATCAGTAACCCATTTCTGGAAGTGCACCCTAAGGAGCTGCAAACTGACAGTGGGACAACAGCACATGTGGCACTCGCTACGAGATGACCTGAAAGTCGAGAAGAGTGAATTGAGAAAGACTCAACTTTCACAGGAGTTCCTACTCACAGCAGTTGCCTTAAGCAGTGGAAGCGGAGGCCTGTCCGGACTTGGGTGATGTTTGAAGTGGTGACCAGCAGGGGTCAGTGTCGGGGCTGCTGCTGTTTTCAGTATCCGTAAACAATGCGATCAGAAATAACCAATGGGTGCGCCTCGCTAACTCTGTGATTCACAGAAACTCGGCTTCTAAAACGCCAGGTTGTATCGTCATTCTGCTTCGAGGAAGACGTTTAACACGCACAGATCTTTCTCTGCTAGTAATGTGGCCATGCAGACCCTCGACCGGGTTTACAGTTAAGGACTCTGTCGTCCTCGTGCAGCCGTTTGCACGTTTTGTTCGCCTGTTCAGACTCTTGCACGCTTTCAGCCCAGTGAGAACAGAACATCCGAGCGATCGCCTCAGTCCTTCTCCTGTCTGAATACGTCAGAGTCTGCTAAGTTGATGTTGACGAGCTGAACATTCAGCGCCATCTCGAGAGCAGGAATGCGTTAAAAGTGACGTGCGTTACGTACTCCGATTACTTTTTAGGCATCGAGTAATCAAACGCAGAACTTCTTTTATCGTGTAGCTGCGTTTCTCCAAGGTTGCCGAACAGTTAAAATAGAAAAGGGACTCGGCAGGTCGTGAGACGCGTGGGTGGCGAGAAAACTCATGAAATTGAAAGGAAAAACGAATCTCACAAAGAAGGAAAGTCAAAACGCACACAAATCAACGCAAACCTTCTCGTCTTTCTGTTTGAGGCTCCAGTGTCCAAGGCATCACACGCTACGGCCGAACGTTAACATGACGTAACGGTGACGCTCAGTCAACTCGGCGCCCTTAACGCCTTTCAGTCTGATGACAATCGGAGAGGAGAGCATCGAGGCCAATCCACGAACTTGTTAGCTCATCAGCGGTAAACCGGAATCCTCCATCGTCAGCGTGTAACCTCCGATGAGGTCCGAGTGTACCGTCAATGTTAAAACCTTGAAAGGCTCGACTCTGACGTATTCAAGTGAAGAAGAGCTGCTGCGGTGCCGTCGTCATATCGGGACACCAGTCCTCTGCAGGGCACAGCCAATCAGAACAGAGTGTGCACACAGCGTGCAGTCCGGTAACACAGACGTCTGGCGAGGTCTCATTCAGCTGTTGGCTACAGCGCTGCGATCGGGTGGCACGTCGGCCAGCGTTGAATGAACGTGTGATTCAGTGTTCATACGACGATTAGTGGGAGTTAACAGCCACCATACCACCTGCACCTCGGGAGAACAGCCACCCAGCAGGGGGCGCTGACCCCGTGACCTGAATGTGCCCCCAGTGTGGTGACGGGGACACTGTGCTGTGAAAATGGCGCCGTCCTTCAGAGGAGACGTAAAGGATCCCTCGTAGAGTCGAGTGTATCCTGGTGCCCCCATAGCCCCCTAATCGTCGCCCGTCTCGACTTGTGTCTCCCTCTCCCAGCACTTCACCACCTAACAGGTCATGTGGGGTGAGCAGACTGGCACAAAAATAGCAGCTGTGGCATCATCCAGGTGGGTGCTACACATTGGCGGTGCTTGAAGTGCCCCCCCACCCCTCACTGAAGCACAATATCAATGTAAAGAATTCTAAATATGAAACATTTATAAAAAACAAGAAAACAGTTGTGCCCAAGACCACCAAACTGGACCCCCGCCCCCTCCCCCCAGGGCTCTCCCTAGATCTCCTGACCCTGAAAATCACAAACAGGACGGGTGACAAAGTGCAGCCCTGGTGGGACTGAATAACCCTTTAGTGGGCGGCTTGGACCCCCTTACTCTCCCAGCACCCCCCACTGAATCCCTCAAGGAACGAGGTCATACGCCGTCTGCAGGTCCACAAAATGCATGTCGACCAACTGGCCGCGATCTCAAGCCCCCACGAGGGTAGCGAGCTGCTGGTCCACCGCTCGGTGGTCTTCACACAATCCACTGTGGTCACTCAGGGTCTGAGGTTTCATGACTGGGTGGCGTCTGGCTGAAGAGACAGAGAGGTCCCCCCAATAGTGTCCACCTTTTAAAAATGGGGACTCGTGATGACCATCCAACATTGAACAGGAGTGTCAGCCATGAGGGCCCTTCAGCATTTCTGGGCAGATCTCATCCACCCTGGGGGTCTTAGCCAATATGGAGACGCTTAACTACTTCAGTAACCTCCAATGCCTCATCAGCTTCTGGCTGTTCGTCGTGTCCATCGGGGTCAGGAGCTCCTCAAAGTGGTCCTTCCTCCGCCGGACAACCTCCTCAGTCGGGATCCGCATCTCTGCACCCGAGCAGCCTGGCTGAATCCCAGCCTTCCCTGATGATCTTCCAGAACCTCTTTGTGCCGATCGACAATCGCTCTCGGTGGTCTCCCTGAACTCCCACCACAGCCGGGTTTTTACTTCCCTGACCACCAAGGTTACAGCCCTTATGGCCTGTCAGTGTCTCCCTGCTGACATCCCTCACCTCCGGTGTCCACCATTGGGTCACCACCTTCAGAGGCACCGGTGGCCTTCAGACCACAGCCCTGCTTTGAACAAGGCCCCCCCTTTGGACTCGATGTCCACAGCCCCCCAAGGGCCCCTTTTGGAGGTTGGAACTGAAAGTCTTCTGGACAGGAGCCTCCACCCGATGTTCAAAGCCCACCCTTGCTACTCGTTTGGGTTTTCCATGTCTATTCCGGGGGTTTCCTCCACCATCTGACCACCCTCCCCACCAGAGGGTGCCCTCCTCACCCAAGTCTCCAGAACATACGACTGCCAGGATTCTAAAATCGATCCCAGGGCTTTGGCCGAAGGGGCTCTGGTTCCAAATCCACTTACGGGGCCCCCTTATGCTCCAACGTGGTGGTCATTATGGATAAAGCCTGAAGTTGAGTAACAAAACGCCACTTGGGTTTGGATCAGGGAGGCCATTCCTCCTACTTGGACCTCTGCAGGGGTCTCCACCGTTACCCATGTGGGCGTTGAAGTCACCCAGCCAAACTATGGAGTCTCCTGCTGGGATCCAAGAAGTCCTGTCACGGACAGCCATCAAGGCACAGCTGGGGGAGGGGGTCCAGTTTGGTGGTCTTAGAACTTTTTGCAGGTGACGTCCTCCTGTTGGCTTCATGAGGTGCTGAACTGCAGCAGGGAGGAGAATCGGCACCTCCAAATCAGAGCTGCTGGTCCTAAGTAGAGAAATACGCGGACCCTCCACTCTGAGGGAGAGGTGAGTGGCTGCCTCAAGTGGAGAAGTTTAAGAACCGCAGTCGGGGTCTCGTTCACAAGTCAGGGGGGGAAAAGGGACGGTGAGACCGACAGAAGGATCAGAGTGGCCTGTGTAGTGATGGAGGAAGGAGGAGCCAGGTGGTCTTCGTCTCTGCCGATGACCAACACAATGAGTACGAGTGGCTGACCTGAGCCTCCTCGGCTGGGTGGCTGGGCTGTCCCTTGGAATTTGGAGATGTCCACCCGCTGAGCCTCCACACCGAGGGGAGCCAATGGAGGTGGTCCGGGTGTCTGATCGCACGCCTCCCTCAGGAGATTTTATGGGCACAACCAGCTGGGAGGACAACATCACCCCAATGACCTGGGAACACCTTGGGGTCCCACAGTTTGAGTGGTGGGCAAGTGTGGTCGGGGGTAAAGGACACTGGGGTCTCCTAAAAGAAAATGATTACGTCTGGTTGTGTTTCTCATGGAGGTCTGCAAACGGATGTGGGATTTAATGACAAACGCTGGCCTGTCACATAGAAAACGTGACGTGTCCCACTTTATGCTTTGTGACCACTTCAGGACGTTATGTTTTTGCTGGAAGTGACGTGTGATGAGTGACATAATGAAGTCCCTGTCACACTGCGCCTGCTTTTGGATTCACGGTGGCCATTGGTGACATTCACCTTGTCATCGTGCCAAAGGAGAACTCCATACTGGTGGTGGTCTCACCTCAGCCAGGTGGCTCACTTTACAGAGGACACCAAAACTAAGTGGGGGGGCTGAAGACGGCGAGTCACAGCAGCACGTGGTCAGCATGCAGTGTAGCAGAAGGAGATGTTGTGTCGTTCCTCGAGACCCCTGATCTCATTCTGAGATGGCACAATTACAACAGGTACCTGCTACTGTGGTGACAGTCAGAGGTGTGACGGTGACAGGCCTGCTCATGAGGTGCTCCAGAGTCACAAACTGAGGTCTGCTGGTCAGAGTGTCCATCATCAGGACCCCAGAGGCTCGCCCACCTGCACATCTCGGAGTTGACCCCTTAACGGGGATGGCTGGTTGACAGAACTGTGCCAGTGTGGCCAGCCTGGTGGAGCAGACAGAGCATCACAGCCTCCCCGCCTGCAGGGGGTCCGGGTGGTCTACCATACAAGGACTCCCATCGCCCAGGACCAGCCTGTCAAGGGTCTTCATGATGTGAGACACACTGTGAGTGGTCCGTAGTGACGAGGCGCCTGCCAGCTTTAGATCAGGGGCGATGCAGGATGTTCTCCACTCGCTGGAGCCTTAGGGACAAACTGAGCAGGTGACCGAGGACATCACCATGTTGGACCCCAAGAGCTCGAGGACTCCATTGGACCCCACAGTCGTCTCCTCTTAGTGAGGGGCCACACTGATGCTCAGAGCTGGTGACATGGCAGGAGTTGTTGATGTAGTAAGAAGGAAAATTCATAGAAGATAAAAAAAGAAAAAATAGTGCGTGTGTGTGTGGAAGGTCAGGGTGCAGGACCACCCATCCTGAGCTCCACTAATCCATGGCTGTCCGTGACCTGTTTTGTGGTGGTGGGGGTCCCCATCTGTCCGAGTTTATCGGGGGTCTCTGAGTGTCTCCTACGAATCGCACCGCGATAAGAATTTAGGACGTGGTCGGACACAAGGTGTGAGGGGTCCTGCAGCCCCTCCTGGTGACCCCACGATTCTGACACGCGGGATGACATTTTGGGGTTTTCTGATCCGAATGCTGCGGCTTCACCAGAAAGAGGAAGAGGAGGAGGATGATGATGATGGTGAGCAAAGAAGAAGCAGAAGGGAAACACAACAGGGCTGGACGCTGCACCAGCCTCCACAGAATTGGCACAAGTGACGACTCTCTGAATGAGGGTGACAAGAGTGTGACAAGAGCCACCATGAGTTAGCAAACAGCCAAAGGCTCCTTGGACCTCCAGAGTTTCACCTTTTGGAGGTCCGACTGGATTTCAGGATTGTGGTAACTCCATGGTGAAGGCCGACGGGTCCGACTCGTCCTGCCAGTTCAAGGGGGTCAGTTTGTGGCATTTAAATGACAAAGAGGAGCTGACAAAGCAGGAGTTCAACAGCAGCGACCCTTCGATTGTCCTTTGTGTTGCGCTGCACTTCCAGTCTCAGTCGAGCCCACCCAACACCCCCCTGCAAAAGCCCACGGCACTCCACTCCATACTACGGTAGACGGCAGCACACGTGGCATTGTCCGCTTTGTGTCACCTTAAGCTCTGCTCCTTTTGTCTGCTGTGTGGCTTCAGCTTCTGTCGTGTCACTTGTTCTGAGGCAGCAGGTGGCACTGGTGTCAAACAAACAAACAAAAAAAACCTCACTGGGACCACCAGGGTCCATAGTTTGGATTTCAAAATGGCCTGTCTTGTCCTGATTGTCCTAGAGAACAGCGATGCAGAATTTGCTCCAGACGGGTGAAAAGGATTGTAATACTTGCTCTGAGCCAGCAGGTGGCACTGCTGTGCAAACTTGTAGCATCTATCAATCATATAGCGCCTTTCATTATATAGCACCTTTCACATCTATCAGATAGTGCCTTCCATCGTATATAGCGCCTTTCAATTCTCTTATATAGCGCCTTTCACATCTATCAATCATATAGCACCTTTCACTTCTCTTATATAGCGCCTTTCACATCTATCAGATCGTGCCTTTCATCTTATATAGCGCCTTTCACATCTATCAGATCGTGCCTTTCATCTTATGTAGCACCTTTCACATCTATCAATCATATAGCACCTTTCACTTCTCTTATATAGCGCCTTTCACATCAGATCGTGCCCTTCATTTCTCTTATATAGCGCCTTTCACATCTATCAATCATATAGCACCTTTCACTTTTCTTATATAACGCCTTTCATTATATAGCACCTTCCACATCTATCAGATTGTGCCTTTCATCTTATATAGCGCCTTTCAATTCTCTTATATAGCACCTTAATAATAATTCATTACATTTATATAGCGCTTTTCTCAGTACTCAAAGCGCTATCCACACAGGGAGGAACCGGGAAACGAACCCACAATCTGCCACAGTCTCCTTACTGCAAAGCAGCAGCACTACCACTGCGCCACCTGTGAGGACTTTCACATCTATCAATCATATAGTGCCTTTCATTTATTATATAGCGCCTTTCACATCTATCTATCTATCTATCTATCTATCTATCTATCTATCTATCTATCAGACAGCACCCTTCACTTGTATCTATCTGGCTGGGCTGACTGAACACAGTCAGATGAGCTAAGCGATTCCATTGATTACTCGGCCAGTCAGTTCCCTTTGTTCAGATCAGCACCATGTGTGTCTTTAAAGACCTCGTGTGGGGGTCTTCGTTCTGCCCCCCCACCCTGGTCCCTAGCGGACCTCTTAGTGACTCTGCCGGTTGGCCGCAGATCCTGTAAGCCACACTCGGCCCAATCTGCCAGGCCGGGCTCACTGCCCGCGCCCAGCCTCACGTTTCACCACAGGGTGGCGCTCTAAACATCTGACCTCGGGGGGGGGGGGCCTCTCGCTGCGCCCCTTCATATTCTGCTGTTTATTGATGACGTGAAGGAGGTCCGAGCAGAAACAAAAAACTAAAATCCGGAGCCACGAGTTGCGAGGCGGAGGGACACGAGAGTGGCGCCTCCATCAGGGGAAGCCGAGAACAGCAGCGGTCAGTAAAAACTCACAAGAAAACATCGGAGGCGTCCCGTTTGCACCTTTTTTTTTTATTAAAATGTAAAAAGAATTTGAGCTTTAATGATCATTAAGGTCGACTTCGCTCCCCAGTAAAATGAACTCATCCTGATCTGATTTGTACAAAAAAGAAAAGTCTAAAAAAATAAGGATTCGTCTGGCAGGCCGTCGTCTCCGAGAGTCCAAGACCTTGTAAACCACAATAAATAGTGCAGTGAGAGTCACTTAGAAGACGCGTAAAGTGCATGAAAGAGCGGGAGCAAGCGGACCACCCGGCCCCTCACACCAGGCTGAAGCCCTCGTACTGCTCGATGGCCTGCGTCAGCCTTTTCCTGAGGACCTCCTTGCTGGTGTAGCGCGGCATGTCCAGCAGGTTGTAGCAGGTGTGCGCCACGGGCAGGTGCTGCTCGCTGCCCGCCGTCGACTGGATGGCGATCTGCAGGCTCTCCATGCCGTAGATTGGGATGCGATCGCTGCCCGTCAAGAACACTGAGGGGGACACAAAGGCAGAGGGTGAGGACCCCACGCCACTCTGAAAAAGTCACGCGGTCATCAACTGACGAGGGGGCCCACCGACCGTCCATCCTTTTTCTGAACCCGTTCCTCTCCAGTTCATGGCTTGTGGGGGGGGGCTCAAGCAGTTGACAAACGCCCAGTGACACACATGGCAGTGCCATACAGGATACGAGCCAAATGATGCCACTTCAGCTCGAGGTCTTAGGGTGGTGACAGAAAACTCTCAACCCAAGGAGCACAAACCCCCTGAACACACAAACCCACCCAACCCGAGTCCTGGAGCAGAACACCCCAATCGTCCTCAGTGTGTGTGGATACGGATGTGACTATTCCACTAGATGGACCCCCCGCTCTCCACGGTACCCTCACCGGCCACTTTATTAGGTACACCTTGCTAGTCACTGGTTGGACCCCCTTTGGCCTTCACAGCTGCTGTAATTCTTCATGGCACTGATTCAGCAAGGCGCTGCAAACGTTCCTCAGGGATTGTGGTCCATATATTGAGATGATGGCATCACACACTTGCTGCACGTCCATGATGTGAATCTCCTGTTCCACCACATCCCAAAGCTGCTCTACTGGATTGAGATCTGCTGACTGTGGAGGCCATTTGAGTCCAGTGAGCCCATCGTCATGTTCAAGAAACCAGTTGGAGATGATGTGAGCTTTGTGACATGGCGTGTTATCCTGCTGGAAGATGGGGACACTGCTGTCATAAAGGGATGGACATGGTCAGCAACAATACTCAGGTAGGCTGTGACATTTAAATGATGCGCAGCTGGTACTAAGGGGCACAAAGTGTGCCAAGAAAATATCAATACAACCATTAAAGCACCAGCAGCAGCCTGAACTGTTGATCCAAGGCAGGATGGACCTCTGCTTTCATGTTGTTGACCACACCATCTGAATGTCACAGCAGAAATCAGGACTCGTTAGACCAGGGGACATTTTACAAATCTTCTCTTGTCCACTTTTGCTGAGCCCGTGTGAATTGTGGCCTCAGTTGCCTGTTCTTCACCCGCTGGGGGTCTCCTGCTGCTGTAGCCCACCATCTGCTTCAAGGTCTGACGTGTTGTGTGCTCAGAGCTGCTCTTCTGCACATCTCAGTTGTCACAAGTGCTTATCTGAGTTCCTGTTGCCTTTCTTTCTGTCAGCTCAGACCAGTCTGGCCATCTCCTCTGACCTCTGACCCATTGAACTACCGCTCACTGATATTTTCGGACCCCTGTCTGTAAACCCTAAAGATGGTTGTGTGTGAAGATCCCAGTAGATCAGCAGTTTGTGAAATACGCAGAGCAGCCCGTCTGACATCACCAAGCAGGTCACCTTCAAAGTCACTTCAGTCCCCTTTCCTCATCGTTCTGATGCTCGGTTTGAACTTCAGCAGGTGGTCCTCACAAGGCCTATAGGCTGAAATGGCACTGAGTTGCTGCCATGTGATTGGCTGATTAGATATTTGCAGAAAAAAAGTAGCCGGTGAGTGAGTGTGTGTGTGTGTGTGTGTGTGTGTGTGTGTGTGTCTAATATCTCTCTGTGTATAAAATCCAACGTCTGTCTGTCTGTCTGCTCTTCACGAGAGAACGACTTCATGGATTTAGATCTTTTCTTTTTCTAGTATTTGCTTGCACATTCCGGTTGATTTTGCGACTTCTCTCATTGTGCCGCTAGCAGGAGTGAGCCGAGGGGAGGGGGACGCGTGATGTCAGGTATGGGTGGAGCCGGGTGGGGCGGGGCCTCCTCACTGACTGACGCTCCAGACTCGGAGCGTACCGTACATCCGACTTCACGGTGGGTTGGGTTTTGTTTTTTTCTCTCACCAGGAGGCTCCGCCCCCTGCTCACTGCGCTGGTTACCCAGAATCACACTTTAAGGAGATTGTTGTCTTCATGGGAATTGTTACATTTGCATTATTTTCACTTTTACTTTAACTTTATTAAAACGATATTTGGAATGAACTTTTCTTCAAGATCACATTGAATTTTGATTCCGTGTTTGGATTCACATCGTGACAACGCAACAGATAACTGCCGGTGAGTGCATTTCATTTCGTTTCGTTCTCTTTAATAAATAAAACGACTTTCTCGAATGTTTGTCCCTGCTCTTTCTTCTTCGCTTAGTCGTTGACGTGTCATCAAGAACGTATAAAATTATTGTCCTGATCAAATTTCTAAGAGCTGAGAGCACATGAACCGTATCTGAGACAAACATTCACACGACTGAGAGGTGAGATGACATGACGGTGGTCTTGTTTGAAAATAGCTGTAAGTAGGGCGTGACGTGTAAGGATCTCATGTTCAAAGTCTCCGTCTCACAGGACTTCATACCGCGCCAACGTTTCTGGAATCTTTTATTTGTCGCTGGCAACACAAATTAGACGATCTACAAGTCTCCGACTTAAACTTTAAATACGAACAATATATTTGATCTCTTGTCGCTGTTCTGTTATTTCACTGAGTAATAATTTCTGTTTGTTTGTGCTAATACGATCTTTACTATCATTTTTTCTGAGACTTTTGAATTTTCGTACTTCCGTTATCTCTAATCTGCTCTACTTGTGTACCGCACCAACGATTTTGAATTCTTCACGACGTTCTACTTTGTCATCTACTCTTTGTCTTTTATTTCTAGTCCCGAGTGTTGGTTAAATCTCTTTCTCACGGGACATATACAGTGAGGAACAGAAGTATTTGAACACCCTGCGATTTTGCAAGTTCCCCCACTTAGAAATCATGGAGGAGTCTGAAGTTCCCATTGTAGGTCCATTCCCACTGTGAGAGACAGAATGTAAAAACAAATTCAGGAAATCCCATTGTATGATTTGTACAGAATGTATTTGTGTTGCACTGCTGCACAGAAGTATTTGAACACCTGAGAAAATCCGTTAGTATTTGGTACAGAAGCCTTTGTTTGCAATTACAGAAGTCAAACGTTTCCCGTAGTTCTAGACCAGGTTTGCACACACACACTGCCACAGGGATTTTGGCCCACTCCTCCACACAGATCTCCTCTACATCTGTCAGGCTCCGGGGCTGGCACTGAACAACACGGAGTTTCAGCTCCCTCCAAAGATTTTTGATTGGATTTAGGTCTGGAGACTGGCTAGGCCACTCCAGAACCTTGATATGCTTCTTACGGAGCCACTCCTTGGTTATCCTGGCTGTGTGCTTCGGGTCATTGTCATGTTGGAAGACCCAGCCACGACCCATCTTCAGTGCTCTGACTGAGAGAAGGAGGTTGTTGCTTGAAATCTCACAATACATGGCCCCATTCGTCCTCTCCTTAACACAGTGCAGTCGTCCTGTCCTCTTCGCAGAAAAGCACCCCCAAAGTGTGATGTTTCCACCCCCATGCTTCACAGTAGGGATGGTGTTCTTGGGATGCTGCAACTCCTCCTTATTTTTTCTCCAAACACAGCGAGTGAAGTTTAGACCAAAAAGTTCTATTTTGGTCTCATCTGACCACATGACTTTCTCCCATGCCTCCTCTGGATCATCCAGATGGTCATTGGCAAACTTCAGACGGGCCTGGACATGTGATGACTTGAGCGGGGGAACCTTCTGTGCAATGCGTGATTTGAAACCATGACGGCATAGTGTTCTACCGACAGTGACCTTTGAAACTGTGGTCCCAGCTCTCTTCATGTCATTGACCAGCTCCACCTGTGTAGTTCTGGGCTGATTCCTCACCTTTCTTATCATCTGTGATACCCCACAAGGCGAGATCTTGCATGGAGCCCCCAGTCTGAGGGAGACTGACAGTTGTCGTTAGCCTCTTCCATTTTCTGACAGTTGCTCCAACAGTTGGTTTATTTTCACCAAGCTGATTGGCAATTGCCCTGTAGCCCTTTCCAGCCTTGTGGAGGTCCACAATTTTGTCTCTGGTGTCTTTTGCCAGCTCTGTGGTCTTGCCCATGATCGTAGTTGGAGTCTGACTGACTGTGGGGTGGACAGGTGTCTTTAAAGAGCTCAGACAGGTGCTACTAATTCAGATTACTAAGTGGAGTAGAGGTGGACTTCTTAAAGGCAGAGTAACAGGTCTTTGAGAGCCAGAATTCTTGCTGATTGCCAGATGTTCAAATACTTCTGTGCAGCAGTGCAATACAAATACATTCTGTACAAATCATGCAATGGGATTTCCTGAATTTGTTTTTACATTCTGTCTCTCACAGTGGGAATGACACCTACAATGTGAAGTGGGAGAACTTGCAAAATCGCAGGGTGTTCAGATACTTATGTTCCTCACTGTAAGCATCTCTTCAAGAAAATCACGTCTCGTCTCCTCCCCAGATTTTTTTTTATAATAGAGAGAGATTTGCTGGAACATTCCGGCTGATTTTGCGACTTCTCTCATAGTGCTATGTATTATCGTTCGCTCGGGGTACCGAATTATTTGCACAAATCTGAGAGAGACGTAGCAGACCGAGGGGGACGGACACTCCAGCCCTTGGGTGTAACCTTATCTCCGCTTTCCTAGCAAACGAGAGAACGACTTAACGGATTTAGATCGGGTTTTTTTTCTAGAATTTTCTTGAACATTCTGGTTGATGTTGCGACTTCTCTCATTGTGCTAAGTATCAGAGTTCGCTTGTGGTGCTGATTTGTTTGTGCATATCTGAGACAGAGGCTTATATTAATTAGATGAGGTGGTAGATCTTCTTCTAGACTAGCTCCTCATCCTCATCATCAGTCATAGTGCCCAGCCCTGCCAGGGCAGTCAGTCTCCGCTCCCAGTGACCATGAACTGGATAGCCAGGCTAGAAAATGGATGGCTGAATATTAAAAAGACTGAAAGATGAACTTACATAGAAACTGCCTCTTCTTCTCCAAGGGAAATTCATGGAAAACCTGCCAGAACATTTGCACTGTAGGGTGAGCAGCCGAGTATTCACCTTTGTATACGGCGTTCTGTAAAAAACGACAAATAAAAAGAAAGAAGGTCCGGCCGGCGTCACACACGGAGGACACAGCAGCCACACAGGCCTCTTCATTTTTTTTCCTGATTTTTCTGCATTTTGCAGCCTTGTGCTAAAATCATAGAAATTCGTTTTTTCCCCCTCAACAGTCATTACCTCAGAGTGACAAAAAAAAAAATTAAATTTGTAAAAATTTTTGTTAATGTGACATTTTACTTTCTTATTTTTTAGTAAATTGACACTCGGGGCACTCAGACCCTTCACTCAGTGCTCTGCTGATTTCAGCCCGACGAGCTTCACCCACACTTTTAGATTTTCTGCCCTTCTTCAAGCCCCATCAGACTGGATGGAGACCCTGGGTGGGCTGCCATTTCTAAGACGCTCCAGAGATTTCTTTGATGGGGTTCAGGTGTGCGCCACTCGAGGACGGTCCCCTGCCACTCCTGTTTCGTCTTTTCTTTGTCCCGTTACAAGGTGACCACTCTAGAGCAGGTCTTTATTAAGGACGTCTCTGAATTTTGCCCCTTTTAGCTTTTCCTCCACCGCCACCCTGCTGCTGCCCCCATGACTCTTTGCTGTTGAAGGGTATTGCTCAGGTGACGTGACACTTAGAATTGAAGCCAAACGGCTGAATATCGGTTTCTGATTTGGGCTTCATGGAAGTGTGGGCAGACAGAAGCCTTAACTCAGTAAAAGACGCATGAAAGCCCACCTAAAGGGTCTCTTTAGACTGTGAGACTAAACTAAGATTAGCGTCACATGTGCAGGACACCGGTGACACTCCTCACCTTTGCATTTCAACTGTGCAGCATCACTGACTGGGAGACTCGTCTGTTCAGCACTCCCTCGGGATCCTGACTGAAGTACTGAAGTGAAGCAGCACTAATGGATACCTGCACCAGAGAACTCGGGACCTCAGACCGGGCCAAAGGTTCAAATTCCAACGGGACAAAGCAAAGACAACACAGGAGGGGCTTAAGGACAACTGTGAGTGTGACAGAGTGGAGCAGCCAGCAGCCAGACTTGGACCCCATCACACATCGCTGTCCGTGCAGGGTCTCCATCCAACCAGAGCCTGAGAGGGTCTGCAGAGAACAATGGCAGAAAACCCCCAAATCCCTGTGTGTGTGTGTGTGTGTGTGTGAAGGTCGTCACATCAAACCCAAGAAGGCTCCACGCTGGTATGGCTGCCAAAGGAGCTTCAATGAACTTCTGAGTGAGGGATCTGAGTGGACGGGTCAACGTGATACTTCAGTGCAAAAAATCTTAAAATCTCATTTTTCATATTTAGTGATGCTTTATGGGAAGAAAACAATGAATTAAAACAATTTTAGCACAAAGCTAAATTTTGTTATTGCATTTTAGCTCAGGGCACAACACAGAAAAACGTGAAGGGGTCTGAAAACTTTCTGAAGGCACAGCAAACCACGAGAGACCATCACTGAGACGAGCCTCTCATCCTCAGTCCTTGGAGCTGCAACACATGCTTTGGACTTCTGGGTCACCTGTCACACACACACACGGAGCCCCGCCCAGTGTGATTCTGTCAGGTCAGCCCTCATTGGTTGTCAGCTGTCACATGCACACGGAGCCCCGCCCAGTGTGATTCTGTCAGGTCAGCCCTCATTGGTCATCTGCTGTCACACGGAGCCCCGCCCAGTTTGATTCTGTCAGGTCAGCCCTCATTGGTCATCTGCTGTCACACACACACGGAGCCCCGCCCAGTTTGATTCTGTCAGGTCAGCCCTCATTGGTCATCTGCTGTCACACACACACGGAGCCCCGCCCAGTTTGATTCTGTCAGGTCAGCCCTCATTGGTCGTCTGCTGTCACACGCACACGGAGCCCCGCCCAGTTTGATTCTGTCAGGTCAGCCCTCATTGGTCGTCAGCTGTCACACGCACACGGAGCCCCGCCCAGTTTGATTCTGTCAGGTCAGCCCTAATTGATTGTCAGGTGTCACACACACACGGAGCCCCGCCCAGTTTGAGTCTGTCAGGTCAGCCCTCATTGGTCGTCAGCTGTCACACGCACATGGAGCCCCGCCCAGTTTGATTCTGTCAGGTCAGCCCTAATTGATTGTCAGGTGTCACACACACACGGAGCCCCACCCAGTTTGAGTCTGTCAGGTCAGCCCTCATTGGTCATCTGCTGTCACACGGAGCCCCGCCCAGTTTGATTCTGTCAGGTCAGCCCTCATTGGTCATCTGCTGTCACACACACACAGAGCCCCGCCCAGTTTGATTCTGTCAGGTCAGCCCTCATTGGTCGTCTGCTGTCACACGCACACGGAGCCCCGCCCAGTTTGATTCTGTCAGGTCAGCCCTCATTGGTCGTCAGCTGTCACATGCACACAGAGCCCTGCCCACTTAGATTCTGTCAGGTTAGCCCTAATTGATTGTCAGGTGTCACACACACACGGAGCCCCGCCCAGTTTGAGTCTGTCAGGTCAGCCCTCATTGGTCGTCTGCTGTCACACGCACACGGAGCCCCGCCCAGTTTGATTCTGTCAGGTCAGCCCTCATTGGTCATCTGCTGTCACACGGAGCCCCGCCCAGTTTGATTCTGTCAGGTCAGCCCTCATTGATCGTCAGGTGTCACACACACACAGAGCCCCACCCAGTTAGATTCTGTCAGGTTAGCCCTCATTGGTCATCTGCTGTCACACACACACAGAGCCCCGCCCAGTTTGATTCTGTCAGGTCAGCCCTCATTGGTCGTCTGCTGTCACACAAACACGGAGCCCCACCCAGTTAGATTCTGTCAGGTCAGCCCTCATTGGTCATCTGCTGTCACACGCACACGGAGCCCCGCCCAGTTTGATTCTGTCAGGTCAGCCCTCATTGGTCGTCAGCTGTCACACGCACACAGAGCCCCGCCCACTTAGATTCTGTCAGGTTAGCCCTAATTGATTGTCAGGTGTCACACACACACACGGAGCCCCGCCCAGTTTGAGTCTGTCAGGTCAGCCCTCATTGGTCGTCTGCTGTCACACGCACACGGAGCCCCACCCAGTATGATTCTATCAGGTCAGTGCTTATTGGTCAGCTGTCACACGCACTTGGAGTCCTGCCCAGTTTGATTCTGTCAGGTCAGGGCTCATTGGCTGTCAGCTCTCAGATACACATGGAGCCCCGCCCTGTTCAGCTCTGTCAGGTCAGGGCTCATTGGTTGTCGGCTCTCACACGCACACGAAGCCCCACCCTGTTTGATTCTGTCAGGGGAAGTCCCACCCTGCTCTGACTACTACACTGGCAGTCAAAAATGAAGTCTGTGACTGAAAATCTGTTGGACAAACCGTGTCATGTGACAGGTCCTCACGGTGACTTCTTCAGCATGAAAGCTAGACGACACGCAGCAAATTGGATCAAACTTCCTACCTTTTCCATCTGCTCCCAGTTGTAATTACTGTTTCCCACGACCATAGCCATGAGCTCGCTGGGCTGGAAAAGTGAAAGAACTTTGCCTCCGCAGACCTTCAGAAAACCTTCAGAGAAGGCGCGGTAGAGCTGCTGGACCGACCTGTTGAACACGTAGTTGAGATAGGCGTCCACAAACTCCTGCCTGGAAGCAGAAAGTGAAAGAGGAACGTTGTTAGGTGAACTTAAAAACGAATAAAGGGGTTTCTGCTGACGCCAACTTCCATTTGCATTTCTGTGTCCATCGCCATCTGCCTTCAGGGTGGGAAATGTGACAGAATATGAAACATGGAGGTCCAGCATGTGACGTGAACTCACATTGAGAATACTGCTGTGGCCTCAGCCATGTCCCTTAGACGCGTGCTGCGTGCCATTTCCATTGTGTTACTATTGTGCCCGTTTACATTTTTGTTGACTTTCTTAAAAATGTTCTCCCATAGTCCATTGGTGCACACTCACACTCGCCACTTCATCTGTAAAGTGTATTTAAATCTGATGATGAGTACTGCCATAGCACTTTATGGTAGGCACTGCACAGACGCATCGATTATCGTAACGAGACTTCATTGCAAACTACCTTTGGGTCTTCATCTCTGAAATGTGACCAACTAACAAAATGTCACTTTGGGGTGGCCTTAAGTGGCCAAACAGGACACAATTTCTCTTGATATTCCATATTTAGTATAACACTCGTGTTAACAAGTCATTTTACCTGCACAGAGTTGAAGAACCCATCTGCTGAGGTTTTAGAAGTGTTAAGAAGACCAAAGGAGGCCTCTGCTTAAATTCTTGGTGTAACGAATTGGACCCGATATGCTGAAAGCGGGCTGACTGCTATCGCTCACCTTCTTAACCTAAAGCGCCCCGCCGTACGTCCCCCTTTCGATATAATCAAGCAGTGAAATTTAGACATACAGGAGGTTGGGCGCACATGCCAATTACAGCGCCTTGCTTTACCCACCACACGATAAACCACCGGGATTGGGACCCGAGTGCAGGGGGTGACACCTCGGCACCACATTGAAACACGGAGGCTGGAGTGCCAATCCTGCCACCAACCCCTAAATTTTGCCTGCCAGTTGCAGTGCTGTACGCAGATTAATGTCACAGCCTGCACTCGGATGGTCCATCGTGTGGTGGGTGCGGCAGCACACTGCTCCCAACCAGGACCAAGCAATTGCAGGTTAAGGGCCCAATGGAGTAGAGTCATTTAACGGGATTTGAACTGGCAACCTTCTGATTGGCGGCACAGATCCCTCGCCTCAGAGCCCCCATATACAAAATATGTTTAAAAAAAAAAAAAGATCGTTACAAGGTGATTTTAGCAATTACACATTTAAAAAAAGAAAGACACAAAGATGAACACAGCGGTGACCCTCATCCTCCCTAACACACAATAACCCCTACAAGTGTGAAATGCGCCCCCCAGCCCCTCCTGAAGTTCTCACAAGAGTCCAGAGCTCCAGTTGTCTTATTATGATGGGTGGGTAAATCGCAGAAATTGGCCAGTGAAAGAATTTGAATTTTTAAATGTAAAATGATTCCACAGTTGGTACTGCGCCATAACAGGGGGTAAAAAACGAACGTCAACGTGGTGACCCGGGTCTGCCAGGCGTACCCAAGGGTAATGCAGGGTTCAGGAGATCACCACACTTGCAGACGCATGCTGACCCTCACCAATCTAGACAGCTCTCTGTAGCCGGAGGCCAATGCCGATGCTCACCCCTTCAGCTTTTTCCTCTTTGTCCAATCAAAAAACAGTGCGATTTATGCACATGACCTGAGAAACTGGACGTTCGGGCTTCAGTGGTGCCGCCGTCAGTCACCTGTCAAGTCCAAAACAGTATGTATGGCCCCCCTCTTCTTTGCCCGCACAAGCAGATCAGACAGACAAGAGGCAAACGCTTAACGTTCTCGATGTGGCGGAGCTGCATTCTTTCGTAAGATTTTTTTTTTAATCCTTTATTTACCATAAACAATTTCTTGTATTAGGAATTTATCACTTTTCGCATACAGCAACTTACTCTCCCGAGAGTTTTAGGGTCAGAGCGCAGGGTCAGCTATATGGACAGCGAGCTCCTCTGTTAAGGGTCTTGGCTCAAGGGCCCAATGGAGTAAGCAGCAATCACTGCTGGGATTCAAACTGGGAACCTTCAAGTTACTGGCCCAAATCCTTTTAGCCACTGAGCCACCAGTCTGCCCTGAGTAAATGAGCAATAGACACATTTTTGCAGTACGTAAAGTGTTACCAGTATTGCATCTATTGTAATAATCACCTGGTAAAAAGTTCAACTGGACCTCAAAGCAACAACAAAGGAGCTGGAGGCACCAAAGTATCTCCGTCCACCATTAACCTCCTTGGTGTTAACCCAGAGTGCGACTCCAACTCTGACTTTTAAAGAATTACGGTTCTTCCCGAGTCGCACTTGGGCTGACGCATAATGATTCGTTTTACATTTTTAAACCCAAATAACACTCAGAACAGTATTCTGCAGCAATGTAGTGGATGAAATATCATTTTCTCTCTTCTTAATTGTCTTAGTTGTTAGTCAACGTGTGTTCAGACCATAGTGTGAGTGGATGCATCGATCTATGTATTTAAAGAGCTTCTGTAAAGAGCCAAATAAAGTTTGTTTCTTCGTTTGTTCATTCATTCCTTCCTTCGTTTGGTCTATCTATTGTCACACGCCCTTAGGGGACAGCTGAAGGGTCCAACATCGGGCATAAAAGACCCGTAAAAGGGTCAGTAATGAGTATTAATACCTTTTCTCGTTCCTCTTTCAGAACAACAGACTTCCCTTCCTTTGTGGATGACCCCACGTCCGTCCCGTGCTGATGACATCATTTCTAGACCATACCGACGCTATCTTTTCTTTTCCTGCTGTTTTGTATAAAGCCAACCAGTTTGCCACATTCACTTGTCTTTGTTATTTTACAGAAAGACCGGTTTCAGTCTCAATTGACTACAGTAATCCCTCGCTACTTCGCGGTTCACTTTTCGCGGATTCACGACTTCGTGGGTTTTTAAATACAAGTGATTGCCCGCCTATCACGGAAGTTATGTTCCAGACCCATCAGCAACAGGAGAAAATCCGTGATATAGAAAGACCATATAAATAAACATTTTTATAGTTTAAGCCTTAAAATACCCATCCCACATGCTTTAAACACATGTAAACTTAAAAAACACACTTTGTTAACACATATGATACGTGGATGTCGGGCTAAGGATATGAGTAACATCTCACTATTATAAAACATTTTAACTTCACGCAAGACAAGACAGTGAGACAGGAAAATTGGTGATGTACAGGCTTTTAAATTACTGACACGCAGAGCGACAAGCTGCACAAAGCCAGCACAAAGTCCACTTCTCCTTAGCGTTCATTCAGCTCCCCACCCCCTTGACAATGCGAAATGGCAGGAGCGTACTGCGCCTCCGGGGAGGGGGGTTTGAGCAAACGTGCGTTCAGCCCTCACACACCCCCACTCCTCCTCCTCCTCCTTCTGAACGCGCAGAGCGACAAGCAGGCATTTTGGCAGAAGCAGCACAAAGTCCATTTCTGCTCGGCGTGAGTTCAGCTGCCCCCCTTCACAAAGCGAGTGCAGACACATTGAAGTCTGATCGCTGCGTGCAGTGTTGGTCTGCGGTGTTTAAGAATGTAGAAAGTGTTTAAGAGCATAGGAAGTGTTTATAAGAGTGTGGGAAAGGTTAACAAGAGAGTGAGAAAGGTTTATAAGAGTGTGGGAAGGGTTTATAAAGCCTTAAAATATGTATAAATAATAAAATAAATATAGGTTGCTACTTCGCAGATTTTCACCTATCGCGGGGGGCTCCGGAACGTAACCCCTGCGATAGGTGAGGGATGACTGTACTCGACAACAACAAACAGGGCAAATCCCCAAATGTTTGATTTGTGTGGTCTCAGGTACTTCACACTATCTATCTACAGTGGTGTGAAAAACTATTTGCCCCCTTCCTGATTTCTTATTCTTTTGCATGTTTGTCACACAAAATGTTTCTGATCATCAAACACATTTAACCATTAGTCAAATATAACACAAGTAAACACAAAATGCAGTTTTTAAATGATGGTTTTTATTATTTAGGGAGAAAAAAAAATCCAAACCTACATGGCCCTGTGTGAAAAAGTAATTGCCCCCTTGTTAAAAAATAACCTAACTGTGGTGTATCACACCTCAGTTCAATTTCCGTAGCCACCCCCAGGCCTGATTACTGCCACACCTGTTTCAATCAAGAAATCACTTAAATAGGAGCTGCCTGACACAGAGAAGTAGACCAAAAGCACCTCAAAAGCTAGACATCATGCCAAGATCCAAAGAAATTCAGGAACAAATGAGAACAGAAGTAATTGAGATCTATCAGTCTGGTAAAGGTTATAAAGCCATTTCTAAAGCTTTGGGACTCCAGCGAACCACAGTGAGAGCCATTATCCACAAATGGCAAAAACATGGAACAGTGCTGAACCTTCCCAGGAGTGGCCGGCCGACCAAAATTACCCCAAGAGCGCAGAGACGACTCATCCGAGAGGTCACAAAAGACCCCAAGACAACGTCTAAAGAACTGCAGGCCTCACTTGCCTCAATTAAGGTCAGTGTTCACGACTCCACCATAAGAAAGAGACTGGGCAAAAACGGCCTGCATGGCAGATTTCCAAGACGCAAACCACTGTTAAGCAAAAAGAACATTAGGGCTCGTCTCAATTTTGCTAAGAAACATCTCAATGATTGCCAAGACTTTTGGGAAAATACCTTGTGGACTGATGAGTCAAAAGTTGAACTTTTTGGAAGGCAAATGTCCCGTTACATCTGGCGTAAAAGGAACACAGCATTTCAGAAAAAGAACATCATACCAACAGTAAAATATGGTGGTGGTAGTGTGATGGTCTGGGGTTCTTTTGCTGCTTCAGGACCTGGAAGGCTTGCTGTGATAGATGGAACCATGAATTCTACTGTCTACCAAAAAATCCTGAAGGAGAATGTCCAGCCATCTGTTCGTCAACTCAAGCTGAAGCGATCTTGGGTGCTGCAACAGGACAATGACCCAAAACACACCAGCAAATCCACCTCTGAATGGCTGAAGAAAAACAAAATGAAGACTTTGGAGTGGCCTAGTCAAAGTCCTGACCTGAAACCAATTGAGATGCTATGGCATGACCTTAAAAAGGCGGTTCATGCTAGAAAACCCTCAAATAAAGCTGAATTACAACAATTTTGCAAAGATGAGTGGGCCAAAATTCCTCCAGAGCGCTGTAATAGACTCACTGCAAGTTATCGCAAACGCTTGATTGCAGTTATTGCTGCTAAGGGTGGCCCAACCAGTTATTAGGTTCAGGGGGCAATTACTTTTTCACACAGGGCCATGTAGGTTTGGATTTTTTTTTCTCCCTAAATAATAAAAACCACCATTTACAAACTGCATTTTGTGTTTACTTGTGTTATATTTGACTAATGGTTAAATGTGTTTGATGATCAGAAACATTTTGTGTGACAAACATGCAAAAGAATAAGAAATCAGGAAGGGGGCAAATAGTTTTTCACACCACTGTACAAACATCGTGCCACTCTAAGGTAATTCATTAATATTCAAGAGTGGGGCTAAGCATGGCAAAGGTAGCTTTAGAACAAACTTAAACTGAACCACTGTTTCAATCGAGTGCCAGTGATGTGGATTGGTTATCAAATGTGGACACGGCAAGTGAAGCTGATGCATGACACGGCACTGAATGACCAAACTGCCTGCTGAATTTGGTTGTGTGAAGCTTCCCTGTGGCGCAACAGTTGCTGCATGACAAACAGGCAGAAAAATTGTGACTAAGTGCAAGAAGAAGCCCCCCTAAGCACTGTTCACAATGTGGCAACTGTCAATGTTCGTGTCGGGAGGAGATCTGGAAGTCACTAAGCCCTGTGCTGCGGTGGCCTACAAAAACACGAGGGGCGCATCTGACCAAGCGGATCAGGCACTGAAACTTTACCTCCTCGTCTGCAAGCAACAGAAAAAATATTAGACAAGCGTGCAAAGAAACACACAACTACTGCTCTGCGTTTGCAACAGCCTGTCACGAGGTCATGTCCGCATTAGTACAGCAGTGGACACTAGACATGTCTTTGCTACTGTAAGTAGGCTGGCATTTTGGTATTTATTTTTTGGTATTTATGAGTTTCTGTTACACGTAGTAACATTAGTCCAATATTTTTGGCTCATTTTTTTCTGGGGGCAAATATAATGAATGCTCAGGACGTTAGGAAAGTCCATCAACATCATGACCTGAACAGCTGTCACACAAGAAAGACACCCCTACTCCAAGACTAACCTAAAGAGCCATGCTGAAGTTTGCAGGTGATCACCAACACAAAGACCTGGCATTTTGGAGGAGTCATGATCTATCTGCCCATAATGATCACTGCTAGGTATGGAGAAAGAAGGCTGAGGTTTTTAAGCCAAAGGAAACGATCAGAACTGTGAAGAACACCTGTGGCAGCTTTGTATTGTGGGGTTAAAGGGACTGAAGCGCTTCAGAAAATAAATGGCATCATGAGGTAGGAGGATTATCTAGAAATTCGGAAGCAACACCTCAATACATCAGCCAGACAGCTCAAACTCATACCGACAGGATAACGATGTCATGTCATGCATACCCCAAATGGCTTAAAGTATTGGAGCGGCCATCACAAAGTCCCGACCTTCAGTCCCATAGGAAATTTGTGTGCTGAGCTGGAAAAAAAAGTGACTCTGAGCAAGGAGGCCCACAAATCCTCACTGAGAGTCACCAGTTCTGTTAGGAGCAACGGGCAAAAACTCCTGCCATGTATTGGGAAAGGCATTTGACTCAAGTGAAACAACTAAAGGCAAGGCCACCAAACACTAACACAGTGTATGAAAATTGAAAACCTGCTCTAGTAAATAAATACGTCTGTCTCTTAGCTATTACTTTGGCAATACCACTTATGAAAATAAAGTACGATATCATAATGAACTAAAACACAGGTTCAGGTCGGGTCAGGAAGGGGAGCAGACACTGGTATAGAGCATCACCACACCTACCACATGGGACCCTGTTGGCAACCCCCCAGGCAGACACACGGTCCAGTCCCACCCTCTATCTGCCGCAGCCAGGTGTTACGTGGGTGTCCCCTTGGCATGGTGTGGTCGCTCAGGTCCTCAACAATCTCAGCCAGATCACCCTCGGAGAATGGCGCCACATAGCCGTAGTGCCGTAACTGACGCTCCCTCCCGATGCAGGTCATGTGCCTCATTTGGGACTCTGTGAGCAACACAAAGTCACACCAGCAGTACCCAAGGACCCTCTGAAGTGACACACATGAAGGAGTCCAGTCTTCATCTCAGCTCACTGGAGAGCATCCACGTCTCACACCAGGACTCTAAAGACTTGGACCTTTGTCCTTTTGCGCCACAAACCCCTTTCCAGTGACCTCACGACCCCCCCCATGCTCTCCCAGTCAGTCTACTGACCTCATAGGAAGAGTCACCAGAGTCACATGAATGTCACTGCCAAGGTGAGTAAACCTCTCGACAAGGTCAACACTCTCTCCGCAGCCAGACACACTGCTGATGGCCGTGCCCAAGAGGTCATTAAAGACCTGACTCTTGGTTTTTATCAGGACCCTCGCAAGCCCAGACCCCTCACTCAGTCTCTCAAGACCCCCGATCAGAGCCTCCACTGACTCTGTGAAGATCACAGCATCGTCAGTAAAGTCAAGATCAGTGAATCTCTCTTCACCGACGGATGCCCCCCAGCCACTGGACCCCACGGCCCTGCCCAGCACCCAGTCCATGCAAGAGCTGAACAAAATAAGAGCAGAACACACCCCTGACGAACCCCAGAATCAACTAGGGAAAAAACACAGAGGGTCTGCCTCCTCCACTCTGCACAGCACTCCCAGTACCAGTGTACAGGCCAGTCATGATATCCAACAACCTTGAGGGGATCCCGTGAAGTCTCAGGATGTCCCACAGGGCACCTCGATCAACCGAGTCCAACGCTTTATGAAAATCGACAAAGGCTGCCAAGAAACTAAACCGATATTCACGTCTGCACTACATGAGAACCCTCAGTGCCAGGATGCGGTCGATGGTTGGCTTCTTAGACATAAAACAAGACTGATCCGGTCGCTGGTAGGACAACTAAAAACTTAATGGAAACTTTAGGCCTCAACTGCAGATGTCTGTTGTACCTTTAAATAACATACTCAATATAAAACATACAGGAAAGGATGGAGGCCGGTCAAGAGGTTTGGTCCACCATGTAAAAACAGCAGACAGCTGGACGTCCTCAGGTGCCCAACACTCACACTGCAGGCAAATGTCTCTGAAGGTAAGCACAAGGACGTACCTGTTGGACTTGTTCACAGTGATGTTTTGACCTCCAGGCACCAGGTCTTTCACTTCAGTCACTCCGTAATTCTCCCGAGTGATCTGTGGAGGACAGACAGACAGACAGACTCATTTTCAGTTTAGCATCTTGGCCTCACTTGACTACAACATTGCAGCATTTGCACTCTTGACTAATCAGTTTGATTTCTTTGTGGTTAAAACGCTCACGTCTGCAATTACTTTTCGTTCATCGAGTCACTCTTGGCTTTCATGTTTACAATATCACTAAGTTAAACAGCTATAAATGAAAGATGAAATATCAACTGAAGCGATAAAAGATAAACAGACGGGATGATTGCACTTTAAGAGATTATTAGAGCATAGCAAAGCTGTTTAGTCCAATTCAGGTTTGTGTGGCCGGCTGGAGTCCATCCTGACCGCACTGGACACAAGGTAGGGCCATCCACTGGACCTATACACGCTTACACAGGGCCAGTTCAGCATACATGTCTCGGGGAGGATATGGGAGGATACTGAAGTACCCACAGAAAATCCCAGCACAACACAGGGAGAACACGCAAACGTGTGGCCAAACACGACTACAACTCCATTGTTACATGTGCCAGTGAAGCCACCATCATAGGCCTGATTACCAACAATGATGAGACAGTTTACAGAGCAGAGGCCTACCTGGTGGCTCAATGTTAGCAAAACTGGATAGAGACTGGCAAGGCAAGACCACATGGACATCTACATGGGAGGGGAGGCTGTTGAGAGGGTCGACAGTTTTAAATTTCTTTGAGTGCCCATCACCGATGAACTGAAGTGGGCACACGCCTTCTGGCTCTACTCCTTCAGACACTTCAGGAAAGCTGACATTTCTGTAGGTGTCCTCAGCATCTTCTACAGACACACAGTGAACTCCATCCTCACTGGCTGGTATATGACACCTGCTGGGCTCACGACTGTAAAGCCTTATAGAGGGTGGCGAGTATGGCACTCTCTTTGGAACAAACGCCAACACTCACTGCTTTACAGTGACAAACAGTATAATGAAAGACCTCGGCCACTCTACACAGCGCTTCTGCTGCGTCTGGCCAGAGGCACTCACACCAATGCATCCTGGGACAGTTTTTACCCACAGACCACTGAAAAGACAGGCATAAAAACAAATTCTGTAAAATATGAAAAATGTCAGTGTATACTTTATATACTGTACACTGCTCAAAAAAATTAAAGGAACACTTTGAAAACACAGCAGATCTCATGCTGGCTCTCTCTACTGCTATGGACTGATATGGTGATGTGTTAGGAACGATATGATGGCAGCACATTATTTAATGGAAATGAAAATCATCAACCTACAGAGGGATACCCCGAAAATCAAAGGGAAAAAATGAGGTGGCAGGCAGGGATGTCTATTTTGCCGAAATTTCATTGCACCAACTCTAAATCGTACTCAGTAGTTTGTATGGCCGCCACATGCTTGTATGCATGCCTGACAAAGTCCTGATGAGACAACGGATGGTGTCCTGGGGGGATCTCCTCCCAGATCTGGACCAGGGCATAAATGACTCCTGGACAGGCCGAGGCGTTGGATGGACCGAAACATAAATGTCCCACCCAGAAGGACTGGCAAGTTAGCGTGGGGGGGCAGTCAATGGGATCAATTCCTTCATCCTCTCACCACATGAGGCTGGGCACTGTGGTGCACCAGGAGGAACCAGCATAGGGTCTGACAATGGGTCCAAGGATTTCATCCCGATACCTAATGGCAGTCAAGGTGCAGTTGTCTAGCCTGTAGAGGTCTGTGCGTCCCCCCATGGATATGCCTCCCCAGACTGACCATCACTGACCCAACACCAAACCAGTCATGCTGAACGATGTTAAAAGTAGCATAACGTTCTCCACGGCTTCTCCAGACCCCTTTACGTGTGTCCTCATCTGTGAAAAGCACAGGGCGCCCGCCAGTGATGGACCTGCCAATTCTGGTATTCTATGGCAAACACAAATCGAGCTCTACGGTGCCCACTACAGGATGTCGGACCCTCAGGCCACCCTCATGAAGTCTGTTTCTGATTGTTTGGTCAGAGACATTCACACCAGTGGTCTGCCGGAGGTTATTTTGTAGGCTCTGCCAGTGCTCATCCTGTTCCTCCTTGCCCAAAGGAGAAGACACCAGTGGATCCTGCTGATGGGTTAAGGGCCTTCTACGAGGGGCCCTGTCCAGCTCTCCTAGAGTCACTGCCCGTCTGTCTCCTGGAATTTCCTCCATGCCCTTGAGACTGTGCTGGGAGACACAGAAAATCTTCTGGCAATGACATGTGGTATTGATGTGCCATCCTGGAGAAGTTGGACTACCTGTGTCACCTCTGTAGGGTCCAGGTATGGCCTCATGCTACCAGTAGTGACACTGACCGTAGCCAAATGTGAAACTAGTGACACAACAGATGAGAAGAGAAAAATGTCAGTGGCCTCCCTCCACCTGTTAACCCATTCATTCCTGTTTAGGGGGTCGTCTCATTGTTGCCCCTCTAGTGCACTGATGAACAAGCCCCTCTGCTACTTCACTGAGCAGATCAACAGCCCACAAGTGTCATTGACTTGACTCGGATTCAAAAGGGTTCCTTTGATTTTTTTGAGTAGTATATAATGTTTATAATGAAAGAGTGGTTTAAAGTATATTCATATTTTATACAATGAATGGCCTCAGACCTTCACACAGAATGCAATGTGTAAAAATATTTGCCCCATGGTTTCGATACTTGGGAGCAGAATTAAGCACACATAAATACTTCACCTCATGTGATTTCAATCTTTCACGTCGCTGTTTTAGTCCACTCCTCTTTGCAGAATCGCTTTACTTCAGACACTTTGGTAGTCTGGGGAGCATCAACTGCTTGTTTCAGGTCTCTCTATTTTGTTCAAATCAACTTGAATTCTCTTTCTTCTAAACCACTCGGTTGGTGATTTGCTTTTGTAATTTGGCTCCTTGTCCTGCTGCATAACCCAATGACGCTTCAGGTCACAGGACATTTTCCGTAAGAAAATTGTAGTAAACTGCACAATTTGTGACTCCTTTAAAAATGGCAAGTCTTCCAGGTCCTGAGGCAACAAGGAGAATCCACACCATCACGATAGCACCCTCTTGTTTCAGCGTAGTTCCAGTGTTCTTAATGTCAAAGCCAGGAGGTCCTCCTGAGTTTTACTTTTGACTCATCTGTCGTTGTTCCAAAAGGCTCGGGGATCATGAAGGTGTTTCTTTGTAAATGCTAGACGAGCACTGATGTTCCCCTTCTGATTTGCTGCTCTCCAATAACATCACTGACCCTAAATCTCTTTCTTACCTTGGAGTTATGAATGAACCTTAGCGGAGGCTGGACAGTACACTGCAGCACTTTGGGTGTTCTTCTGGGATCTTCTGTGACTTCCTGCGTGAGTCATCACTGTGGCCTTGGGGTCGTTTTGGCAGGGCAGCCTTTCCTGAGAACAATTCTCCATCCTTCCAAATATCCTCATTTTGAGATAACGGCTCTCACTGTGGTGCACTGAAATCCCCTTTACTGCCCGTTTTCTGACTGGAAAGTTTCAACAACTTTTTTCCTCCTCATCTCTTTTGGAATTTTATTTGACCAAGACCTAGTGCTGTTCTAGGAATCTTCTGGTAATGAACGACATATGGGGAGGCTCACATTCAATGGGGTCGGCTGTGTTCAATTATCAATTCAACTCTGTTAGCTGTTTGAATGTAGAACTATGGGGGGGCAATTACCTTTTCACATATGCATTACTAGTGTTGAATACCTTTAAGTAGCAATTTTATATTTTTTACTAATTACCTTTACCTAATATAACAGTTTATGCAAAGATTTTTGACAAATGTACAAAAACAGAGGACATCAGAAAGGTGGCAAATATTTCTTCCATTGCAATGAATATACTCAGTGGCCAATTTATTAGGTACACTTGTTCAACTGCTTGTTAATCAGCCATCCACATGGCAGTAACTCAATGCCATTTCGGCCTGTAGACATTGTGAAGACCACCTGCTGAAGTTCAAACGAACATCAGAACGGGGAAGAAAGGAGACTGAAGTAATACTGATGCTCTGTGCAAGAGAGGACAGAGACGGCTATACTTCCTTAGAAGGCTGGTGTCCTTCAACATCTGCAATAAGATGCTGCAGATGTTCTATCAGACGGTTGTGGCGAGCGCCCTCTTCTACGCGGTGGTGTGCTGGGGAGGCAGCATAAAGAAGAAGGATGCCTCACACCTAAACAAACTGGTGATTAAGGCAGGCTCTATTGTAGGCACGGAGCTGGACAGTTTGACATCTGTGGCAGAGCGAAGGGCACTGAGCAGACTCCTGTCAATCATGGAGAATCCACTGCATCCACTGAACAGGATCATCTCCAGAGAGAGGAGCAGCTTCAGAGACAGACTGCTGTCACCGTCCTGCTCCACTGACAGACTGAGGAGATCGTTCCTCCATCACACTATGTGACTCTTCAATTCCACCCGGGGGGGTAAACGTTAACATTATACAAAGTTATTGTCTGTCTGTATACCTGCATTGTTATCACTCTTTAATTTAATATTTTAATATTAATTTAATATATGCTGCTGCTGGAGTATGTGAATTTCCCCTTGGGATTAATAAAGTATCTATCTATCTATGAAGTGACTCTGAACGTGGCAGGGTTGTTGGTGTCAGGCTGGCTGCTCCGAGTATTTCACAAACTGCTGATCTACTGGGATTCTCACGCACAACTATCTCTACACTTTACAGAGAGTGGTCAGAAAATGGGAAAATATCCAGTGAGCGGCAGTTCAATGCCTTGTTAATGCTAGAGGTCAGAGGAGAATGGCCAGACTGGTCTGAGCGGACAGAAAGGTGAGAGGAACTCAAATAAGCACTCGTGACAACCGAGGTGTGCAGAAGAGCAGCTCTGAACACACAATATGTCAGACCTTGAAGCAGGTGGGCTACAGCAGCAGGAGACCACAGCAGGTGACACTCCTGTCAGCTCAGAACAGACAACTGAGGCTGCAATTCGTACGGGCTCACAAACTTTGGACAACAGAAGACTGGAAAAATGTTGCCCGGTCTGACGAGTCTCAATTTCTGCTGCTACATTTCTGCGAACGCAGAATTTGCCGTCAAACATCATGAAAGCATGGATCCATCCTGCCTTGTTTCAATGCTTCAGGTGCTTCAAGTAATGGTGGTGGTGTAATGGTGTGGGGCATATTTTCTTGGCACACTTTGGGCCTCTTAGTACCAACTGAACATCGTTTAAATGTCACAGCCTACTCAAGTATTGTAGGTGACCATGTCCATCCCTCCTTTATGACCGAAGTGTATTCATCTTCTGATGGCTACTTCCAGCAGGATAATACACCATGTCACAAAGCTCAGATCATCTCAAACTGGTTTCTTGAACATGACAATGAGTTCACTGGACTGAAATGGCCACCACAGTCACCAGATCTCAATCCAGTAGAGCACCACTGGGATGTGGTGGAATGGGAGATCAGCATCATGGATGTGCAGCTGACAAACCTGCAGCAACTCTGTGATGCTGTCATGTCAATATATGGAGCAAAATCCCTGAGGAATGTTTCCAGCACCTTGTTGAATCTGTGCCATGAAGAATTAAGGCAGCTCTGAAGGCAAAAGGGGGTCCAACTGGGTACTAGCTAGGTGTACCTAATAAAGTGGCCGATGAGTGTATATAACAAATACATATTGTACATACACACACACACACACACATTATATGTTGCATGGTATGTATAGTTTGCATGTGTGTCTTTTGTTGGTAACATATCTGAGGGTACAAGTAAGAATTTCTGTACTACATAGTCTCGGCACACATGACAATAAACTTGAACCTGAAAGTTACCATGCATGGAGTTTTAAACCAGCATAACACATCCAAGAGGCTGCAGTGTTAACCACAACACCACTATACCCCTAAAGAGACGATTATAAACCCTACAAATGTATCTGTGAAGATATTTTTAGGATTACTGGTTAATTGCCGTTAACGCGTGCGATTAACACGATAAAAATTTCAGCGATTACATTTCTTAACGCAACACCTAAATGTGATAATTAAAATCAGTTCATTTGACCGTACTTCACATGTTGTTAGAGAAGCAGCGTCAAAAATCATCCAAGTCTATTAATAGTCAGTAACAGTGCGGCACTGCCACATACATATGCTGCACGAGTATTCGTCTTATTTATGTGTGCTGTTTGTCACTGCCTGGGCTTCCACACATTTAACTTGTGGGAGTTTTCGCCATCCCAGGACTGAGAATGGGGAGGCTGTGATCGACAGCATCACACTTCAAAGGTGGGATTTCCAGGCTTCTGTCAGGAACTGCTCTGATGGGTAGACAACTGGAGGTCAGCCTACTAAATACACGAAGAGAAGGAAAAAAAAAACCCATTGTGAGGTATCTGATTCAAACGATGATAACACATTCTTTTGAGAAGGAATAAAATAAGGGCATTAATAAAAGAAGAGCGTCACTTGAATAGACTTTACATCCATCCACCCATCTTTTGCAGTTTAACCGGGTCTGGGTTGTGGGGGCAGAAGTCTAAGCAAAAATGCCCAGAGGTCTCTTTCCCCTGCCACTTCCTCCAAGGGGGATACAGAGGTGTTCCCCAACCCGCCGACTCATAGAGAATGCCCGGAGGTCTCCTGCTGGTTGGACATGCCCAGATCATCTCTCTCCAGGGAGGCATCCCAGTCAGATACCCAAAGCACCTTAACTGGCTCCTTTCTATGTGGCATAGCAGCAGCAGATGTAATTTGTGCTCCTCGGCCTATCTGTAAGGCTGAGCCCCAGTAAAGGAAACATTTCTGAAGCTTGTAACCCTTTTCTAGTTCTTTCAGTGACTACCCAAAGGCTTGAGACCACAGGTGAGGGTAGGAACACAGACCGACTGGTAAATCAAGAACTCTGCCTTTCGTCTCGGCTCCTTCTTCACCATGACTGAGCGGTAAAACATCAGCATGACTGCAAACACTGCTCCAATACGCCTCGGTCCCTTCTTCGCGCACTCGCGATCAAGACCCCCAAGATTGCTTAACCTCCTCTGCCTGAGGCAGAACAGGGATGATGACTAAATAAACTGGTCTGCTTAAGCAAAGGGCCGAGGCTAATGGTCGGAAATTCAATAATTTCTTGCTTTTTTATCTTCTTATTTTAAACACAGCGTTATTCACAGAACCTACAAAAGGGCGAGACTAATTTGCATTATGACGTGGCTCAAAATTAATTACAATAAAAAAAACAACTTACTTTGAGCTGTAGACTGATTAGTCTTTTACTGTTGATTCAATTGTTTCTGTTACACAAAACTTTGCAGTAAATTACCTGGAATCATTTAATATGCCCAGGAATGTGGTTATTAAAATGGTTTTGTATTAGACAGTAATCACCGGGGCGGCACGGTGGCACAGTGGGTAGCGCTGCTGCCTCGCAGTTAGGAGCCCCAGGTTCACTTCCCGGGTCTTCCCTGCGTGGAGTTTGCATGTTCTCCCTGTGTCTGTGTGGGATTCCACCCACAGTCCAAAGACATGCAGGTTAGGTGGATTGGCGATCCTAAATTGTCCCTGGTATGTGCTAGGTGTATGTGTGTGCCCTGCGGTGGGCTGGCGCCCTGCCCAGGATTTGTTTCCTGCCTTGCGCTCTGTGTTGGTTAGGATTGGCTCCAGCAGACCCCCGTGAGCCTGTAGTTAGGATATAGCGGGTTGGATAATGGATGGATGGATACCGAGTATTTCTGCTTTACAGAAAAATATTAAAATGCATGAAGGAAATACTGTATGTACATTTTGATAAATATGCCACAAATTTCAATTAAAAATATTAACTGATTAATTTTTTGACACAAAATCAACTCTACAAACAAGTGATTCCGTTATAAAGAATATTCAAGTTGACTTAAACCCAACAGAGAGACTGGAAATGAACAGCTGATGTTCCCCAACCTACCAACGTGTCTGAATGTCTGAATTACATTTTTTAATTGAACAGAAGCCATAAATATTTTGTATAATGTTGTGTCAGAAATGATCAGCTACCCAAGGGAAACAACCTTTCTGTTCAGAGACATATTGATGGCAGACATTCCTGTTCGCCATCAGACTAACATACTGGGGTTATAATACTGTGTGGATAGCACTTTGAGTACTGAGAAAAGCGCTATATAAATGTAAAGAATTATTTATTATTATTATTTGTGGTGCTAAAAATACAGCATTTTTTTCAAAGCACGAAAACATCACAGGAAATGTCTAATGACACTACAATTTACAACAATGGTGTTACTAGTCTGTTCTGCACCGTCCTCAAACTGGCCGCTGTGTTGCATATTTTATGTGTGAATCTTCTTCATGTTTTAGGTGGGGGCCACAGTGCTTTACTCTCAGCCACATAATTTATTGAACACATGAAAATACTTTGCTGTAGTTATATAAGACTTACAGAAAAATTCAGACAGAAGGCGTCTTCAATATCATCACCTGGGTATTCAAGGAGCTGCTGAAGACTTCTATGAAGGAAACAACAATGAGAATATTTATTTGAAACTTTCATTACATTTCTTTATATATTTGTTTCATTCATATTTCTGCATTTACCCTTTGTATTAATTATATCCATCTATTATATAGTGCCTTTTGCATCTTATCTATCTATTGTCACATGTGTGCATGGGAGGCAGCTAAAAGGATCAACAGAAGGTAATTCCACACCAGGCCAGGGGGTGGCAGGGTGCAGTAAGCCTTTTTTTTTTGCCATGCAAACCAAACATGGGACATTCTGCCTGGAACCTCAGACGTCACTTCCAGTTCTGGACCCGATGACATCACTACCACTGTCTTGCCTTAAAACCCAGCCAACTTCCTTCTATGAATTATTTCTGTTGTGGACTCAAACTGTGCAATACTGTACCTTCAATTTTCACTTGTTGAAGCCTTTATTCAAGTATATGTGGGGCTGCCTCAAACCTTTTTGATGTGTCAAGGTGTATCATTTCACACTATCATATAGTGCCCTTCACATCCATCTATCATATAGTGCCCTTCACATCCATCATATAGTGCCCTTCACATCCATCTATCCATCTATCTATCATATAGTGCCCTTCACATCTATCTATCAATCATATATGCTTTTTATATTGTTCGGATTTACACTTTATGTCGGAGAGTTGTAGATCATCTAATTCGTGTTGCCAGCAAGAATTAAAAGATTCGAAAAACATTGGCGCGGCATGAAGTCCCGTGAGACAGATTCTTTCAAGTCACGCCATACTTACAACCAGTTTGAAACAAGACCGCGGTCATCTAACCTCAGTCGTGTGAATGCTTTTGTCAGACACACTTCCTGTGCTCTCGGCTCTTATAAATTTAAATCATGACAATAATTTTATACATTCTAGATGACAGGTCAACGATAAAGCGAAGAAGAAAGAGCATGGACAAACAACGAACAATGAACAAAAAGTCGTTTATTAGAGAGAAAGAAACGATATTCACTCACAGGCAGTTATACGTTGCGTTGTCACGATGTAAGTCCAAACACGGAATTAAAATTCAATGTGATCTTGAAGAAAAGTTAATTCCAAATATTGTTTTTGAGTAAAAGTGAAAATAATGCATATGTAACAATTCCCTTGAAAATAATCTCTTAAAATTGTTTATCCGGTAAACCAAACCCTGGGGGAGGTGGGCGAGCAAAGTGAGCAGGGGGCAGAGCCCCCTAGTTTTTTTTTGAAAATAACACCACTGTTCCAAGGATGCACTTCATCATGAGAGTATCTTATGAAAAGAAGAGTGGAGGCGGTTACAGCTGTAAACGGTGTGGGCAACTCTCAAATAATGCCCATAGTTTTGGAATCCACATAATTTAGCCATATAGTGTATTTTTTGTGTGTAGTATCAATTTTTTTCATAATCTTGTGGAACTGTTTTTACTTTGAATTTCACTAATGCCTTTTGCATCAAAATACTTGGACTGTGGAACTCTTTTTGTAGTGAGCATCGTATTTGATGCTTGACTGTTTCTAATAGCTGCAGAATTGTGGAAACATCTGAGAAACACAGCTACAATCAATCTGAACTAAAGTAAAGTGAAAAACTACAAATTCAGAACGGCACTGCTTACATGCTGTGTACATGATAAAGGAAATGTATAAAAACCAAACTGTGAAGAAGATGAGGAAGACAATAAAGAAGGTAACAGCACAAAGTACAAAAAGTGTTCATAGGGCTGTTAGTCACAGATCTGAAACGTCAGGACTACTAAATCACAGTGGAAATATAAAAGGAACTGAAATGCAGGGTTAAATACCCACACGTGGTCAGATTTAGGGGGTCACAAGTCATTGATAATGTTCTGATTCTAAAAAATAAGAAATGCTTAACAAGGTATTTATAACTGGAAAAAGAAACCCACTGTTACAGAGTGCACCTCAGAAGCTGGAAGACAAACACGTTAACAATCAGACAGAGTGAACAACTGCAAACAGCTGCAATACTTGGTACTTTTTCCGACGTGGGAATTGAAACAAGCTGGTAAGGAGCGCATGTTTCAGTCACAGATAACCCGCTCACCAAATGTGTCAAATGATTCCGAAGGACTGGAAAATGGCAGATATCATCCCATTATATAAAAAGGGTGACAGGGCAGATCCAAGCAAGTACAGGCCAGTAAGCTTAACATGCATCACAGGAAAATGAATGGAAAGAATTATTAAGGATAAGATTGAGCAACACCTGGCAAGGACAGGAGTTTTTCAGGACAGTCAGCATAGGGTCAGAAGAGGGAGGTTGTGTTTTACTAACATGCTAGAATTCTATGAGGAGGAAACAAAAGGATACGATCAAAGTGGAGCGGATGATATTATTTATCTGGACTTTCAGAAAGCATTTGAAAAGGTGCCACATGAGAGGGTGGGCATCAAACTAAAAGAAGTGGGAGTTCAGGGTGATGTTTTTAGATGGATGCAAAATTGGCTCAGACACAGGAAGCAGAGGGTGATGGTGTGAGGAACCTCATCAGAACTGGGCGATGTTAAGAGTGGTGGTCCACAGGGGTCAGTACTATTCTTTAATATCTATAAATGATTTAGATAGGAATATAAGTAACAAGCTTGTGAAGTTTGCAGATGATACCAAGATAGGAGGATTAGCAGATAATTTGGAATCCGTTATATAATCACAGAAGGACTTGGATAGCAGACAGGCTTGGGCAGATTTGTGGCAGATGAAATTTAATGTCAGTAAATGTAAAGAATTACACATAGGAAGTCAAAATGTGAGGTTTGAATACACATTGGGTGGTCGGAAAATCGAGAGACCACCTTATGAGAAGGATTTAGGAGTCATAGTGGACTCTAAGCTATCAACTTCCCGATAGTGTTCAGAAGCCATTAAGAAGGCTAACAGAATGTCAGGTTATATAGCGCCTTGATGTGTGGAGTACAAGTCCAAGGAGGTTCTGCTCAACCTTTATAATGCACTGGTGAGGCCTCATCTTGAGTACTGTGTGCAGTTTTGGTCTCCAGGCTACAAAAAGGACATAGCAGCACTAGAGAAGGTCCAGAGAAGAGCGACTAGGGTGATTCAGGGCTACAGGGGATGAGTTATGAGGAAAGATTAAACGAGCTGAGCTTTTACAGTTTAAGCAAAAGAAGATTAAGAGGAGAACTGAGTGAAGTGTTTAAAATGATGAAGGGAATTAGTCCAGTGGATCAAGACTGTTATTTTACAATGAGTTCGTAACGAACACAGGGACACAGCTGGAAACTTGTTAAGTGTAAAATTTCACACAAACATTAGGAAGTTTTTCTTTACACAAAGAACGATAGACACTTGGAATAAGCGACCAAGGAGTGTGGTGGACAGTAAGACATTGGGGACTTTCAAAACTCTACTTGATGTTTTTTTGGAAGAAATAAGTGGATAGGACTGGCGAGCTTTGTTGGGCTGAATGGCCTGTTCTCGTCTAAAGTGTTTTAATGTGCTAATGTACAATGAAAAAAAGACTCCAGAAAAATAAATCTAGCTCTTCAACAGAATTAGACACTGCGAGCTGTTTAACACAAAACCCAAAAGGCATCAATGAAGGAATCCGACATTCAACAGTGAGAAGCCAAAGGGTTAGTGGAGTTACACACAAGAATGGTAAAAGAGACGAGAGGATATTTGGTCTTCTTCTTCCATAGTTCCAGAGGCAGGACTGGACTGCGTGTCTACCTGGGGCCAACCAGGACCCCAAGCTGTTTTCTCATGTGGTGGGTGCAACCACACACCATACCAAGTGCATGCTCCCCGTCCTGACCCGACCTGAACCTGTGTTTTAGTTCATTATGGTATCGTACTTTATTTTCATAAGTGGTATTGCCAAAGTAATAGCTAAGAGACAGACATATTTATTTACTAGACCAGGTTTTAATTTTTCATACACTTTGTTAGTATTTGGTGACCTCCATAGTTCCCAAGACTTCTACCCAGAATGTAATCTGTGATCCCCACATGACTCGGCCTACTTACTCATCTCAGTTACATCACCCATCACTACGAAGGACTCCAAATGTACATCAGTGGTGACCACAAGCAAATGAAGACCTATTCATTAAAACACCGAATGAGGCTTTCCACTTGGGACCTTAGCCTCTTTATTGTTTCTTGTGCACTTACTTTACAGTATTTATTATTTCAAGGTCTAATGTCTGTCATCTTTACAGGGCACATACACTCACGTCTACTACCGAAGACGAGCCATCCTGTGCAGCCACTCTTCTGGGCCATCAAATCTTGCACAATTAAGTCATGGAGAGGATTTATCCTCAGTTCAAAAGGCTACTCAACAGTCATTGCATGAGTTGGAGTGACGTGTATTTCTTGAATATATGGATTGATTTTGTATTTAATTTATTGCGTTATATACATGGTCTGTTGTTGGCATTGTATTCCTGTCACTAGTCTGTGTGAGACTTGCAAGTAAGAATCTCATTGTACTCTGTACAGGTGAGAATAAACTTTGAATACAACTAAAAGGGAAATAAGTGGAGAACAAGCTATAGCCCTCACTGGTCTTTGTCATGGTAGAGAGTGATAACATACTTTTCTCATTTTCTTCTACCTTATGAGGTCACATCTACACACCTTCCCTCAGTAGGGGAAAGTTCCTTCAGGTCTTCAAGTGTAGGCGGAACATCCAGAAGCTTCTTATATAGCGCCAGCGGGAAGTGCAGGTCTACCACAGTGGAGTTGTAGATGGCCAAACCACACATTATGCCCGTAAGGTGGAACCAGTTGTGTTCGACAAAACACTGTAAAGAAATGTTAAAAGAATGTCAATGGTGGAATAATTCACAAGGTTGATTAAAAACAGCCCTGTAGCTTAGTGGCTGAGATTGTGCAGACAAGAACTGCGCCCAAGTCCTTCACCAGTCTCAGCTTTATTAGAGAGTGTGGCAAACACAAAGCCACTGACATCTTGGCAAGAGTCTGCCAAACGGTATATGAGAAACTCTGAAATTAGCTGCAAAAGGTTTTATGGTGTGATGAGAGTAAGAATGAGTTTCTTGGCCATCAGACCAGACGCCATTTTACACTGCACATTATCAAAAACATATCACCCCCATCACGGCAGAGGCGTCAGGCTGTCGGGATGCTTCTCTGCAGCAGGCTCTGGAAGGTTTGTGTGGGGAAAAATGAATGGAGCAAAAGATGAGGAAATCCTGCAAGAAACCTGCACCTCGGGAGAAGATTTGTTTTTCAGCAAGACAACATCCCCAAGTACAGGGTGAGCCAAAAAAGAAGTACCACACTTCAAAGGTTTATTCTACAGAAACGCTACAAGATAAAATAAATTTCATTACCACACAAGAAAGGTTATACAAAACAGATATTTTTTTTCCACTGTGTTTTAAAAATGATGTCTTCAGGGTGCTGGCCATCATTAGGGATAAACTCTGAGATGATTTCTGAACATTCGCATTACTCGTTTGGCCATTTCAAGGGGAATAACGGCGATTTCATGGTAAATAGCGTCCTCAAGGGCTTCAAGGTTTTGAGGTCGGTGTGTGTATGCCTTCAACAAAAAGAAAATCGCACGGAGCAAGATTGGACGAACGTGAAGGCCACCTGTCATCGTCACGCAGGGAGATCAGCTTCCCTGCAAATATCTCCTGCAAAATTTGCCTGGATCTCTGCACCGTATGAGCTGTTGCTCCAGGCATCCACCAAATCCATTTCTTCCAGTTCTCTAGCATTTCAATGTAACGTTCTGAAGTGACGGTGACCGTTGCTTCCCCCTAAGGGCCTACAATGCCAAATTCTGCAACGGCGCACCAAACTGTAACACGTGTGCTCACTGTGCGGGGGTCTCTGATGAAGTTCACGAGGGCTGGTTTCAGCCCAATAGCGAACATTTTGCTGATTTACACAACCATTCAAATGGAAATGTGCCTCGTCGCTGCACATGAAGATGGCATCTCCATGAACGGTCTGCAGAATATTTACTCACAACGCTCTACGGCTCTCCCAGTCTCTCTCAGTGAGTTCCTGCACTTCCATCATTTTGTATGGATGGAAATTAAGGTCCTCATGCAAGATCCTCCTCAAAGACGTGTTGGAAATGCCTAATGAAGAAGCACGCTGAACGTCTAGGAGACTGCAAAATTGATGTCCTCACAGCTTGGATGTTTTCAGGCATTCGTACAGTCCGAGGACGGTCTGGAGATTTTCAGTTCAATGTTGTACCCGTCTGTCTAAATTTAGCGACCCACTGAAGAATTGTTTTCCGATTTGGGACGTGACCTTTACGAGGAATGCTGAAGTGCGTTCAGAAGGCACGTTGCATAGTGATGATGGAGTTGTCGTTAATGAAGAACACTTCGAAAGCATGGTGCGCACCGGACCAAGGCATGTTGCCGACTGAAAACTACAAGGGATCGCCTATCAAAGGACCCCCCACACCAACCCACTCGACAACCTCTACCTCAAGCAATGACCTTGAGAAATGTGGTACTTCATTTTGGCTCACCCTGTATAAAGCCAATGCTACACAGAAATGGCATCAACACAGCAATGTGACTGTCCTGGAGCGGCCAAGTCAGAGTCGACATCTCAATTCAATTAAGAATTTGTGGCCGGATGTGAAAAAGGCTGTTAACGCTCAATAAAATGTGAAAACTTTCAAGGGGATAAATAATTTTTATAGGCACTGAGGGGAAAAAAAAGGAAACCTACACCCAGACCAATTGTAGCAATCTGTCATTTACTGGTACGTACTGTCAATCACATGGATGGCTGTAAAGCCTTAGGGGATCTTGTTTTAGGGATCACTGGGGGGAAGACATTAGCCCTATTCAGACCAGGAAGTGGTGTTCAGTAGTTTTAGTCCCGTCCGAGTCGGTCATGTTAGCAATTTTTCACGGATTGTGCATTCACATTGGAGACTTTTACCTTTACAGAAAGTTTGTAAGAAATAACCCCAGGATAAACCAGTCCCATGAGAATCGACATGTCAGTAAAATTCTATCATTTGAGCAATTTGAATGGGACTAAAGTTACAGAGGTCCTCTAGTAATAATTACTTTACCCAGTGCATGATGTGGATAAAAGAACAGTCGGTGTACTCCTTGTTGTGCACATTGTATAATGGGTGGGTGTTAGAGATGGGGCGGGGTGTGTGTGGATAGTGTTTTATCCCTTAGGAGGTCCGCTGATCTGTCTGCATTGGTGGTGCAAATGGACACACTGTTCTTATAAATAGGAGTTGGAAACATGGTCTGAACTGACAGTATGCATATACACTGCCTGGCCAAAAAAAAAGGTCACACACTCTAATATTTCGTTAGACCGCCTTTAGTTTTGATTACGGCACGCATTCACTGTGGCATTGTTTCGATAAGCTTCTGCAATGTCACAAGATTTAGTTCCATCCAGTGTTGCATTAATTTTTCACCAAGATCTTGCATGATGGGTGCATCACTTCATCTGCCTCTCTTCTTACCCTGATGTGCCCATCACTCTGAAACAGGGTAAATCTGGACTCACCAGACCACATGACCTTCTTCCATTGCTCCAGAGTCCAATCTTTATGCTCTCTAGCAAATTGAAGCCTTTTTTTCCGGTTTGCCTCACTCATTAGTGGTTTTCTTATGGCTACACAGCTGTTCAGTCCCAATCCCTTGAGTTCCCTTCGCATTGTGCGTGTGGAAATGCTCTTACTTTCACTATTGAGTTCTACTGTTGATTTTCTTCGATTTGATTTCACCAAACGTTTAAGTGATCGCCGATCACAATCATTCAGGATTTTTCTCCGGCCACAGTCTTCCTCAAAGACGATGGGTCCCCACTATCCTTCCAGTTTTTAATAATGTGTTGGACAGTTCTTAACCCAATTTTAGTAGTTTCTGCAATCTCCTTAGATGTTTTCTCTGCTTGATGCATGCCAATAATTTGACCCTTCTCAAACAGACTAACATCTTTTCCATGACCACGAGATGTGTCTTTGAGATGGTTTTTTAAGAAATGAGAAGCAACTCATTGCACCAGTTGGGGTTAAATAACTTGTTGCCAGCTGAAAGATAATCGCCCATGCAGTAATTATCCAATAGGAGGCTCATACCTATTTGCTTAGTTAAATCCAGGTGGCGACTTTTTTTTTGGCCAGGCAGTGTATCTCTCTATTATAATAAAAAAATCCTGGGATGAGACGAGACTTTTTCAGAGAGATACTTTCACATCCCGTGAGACGAGACTTTGTGCCAACAGATTTAACCACGCGCCCGGGGTGGGAAATAAAAGACAAAGAGTAGATGACAAAGTAGAACGTTGTAAAGAATTCAAAAACGTTGGCGTGATACACATGCAGAGCAGGTTAGAGATAATGGAAGTAGGAAAATTCAAAAGGCACGAAAAAATAATAGTAAAGATAGCATTAGTGCAAACGAACAAAAATTACTACTCAATGAAATAACAGAACAGCGAAAAGAGATCGAATATATTGTTCGCATTTAAACTTGAAGTTGGAGACTTGAAGATCGTCTAATTTGTGTTGCCATCAGGGAAAAGTAGTGCTTCTTCCCAATGAAGAGGCGTATCTGCAAGAATTAAAAGATTTGTTGTTTGGTGAAAGTGAAATCCATATACGCGAGCGGCAGAGATGCAAAGTGGCTGGTGCATAGCGCAGGCTGGGGGGGTTGGCGAGCGAAGTGAGCAGGGGGCAAAGCCCCCTAGTTAACTTAAAGGAAAGGTAAATGTGAGAATAGGGTAAAACACTGCCGATAAATCACCAACTTTACCCCACTTCCTGGTGTAAAACTAATCCAATCTAAAAAGGACTTAAGGGTGATGCACAATTTCCATTTCTGGTTTAAGACTGGAGAAAGATGTCCTTCTCTCTTCTGGTCTTGCTTCAAAAAAAGAAACACCACCACTGAAAGGTGCTTGTCAAAAGTTGTATTGCACTGAACATGTCTTAGAAAAGGAATAAATAGTCAATATTTTTTGTAAACCAACAACACTTTCTGTTAATGTTAACAATCTCAGTCCAATGACATGTTAGCTATATGGATTGTAATGGCGTTGGTTATCTCGATCCACGCTTGCTTTTTTTGTCATAGGCAGTACCTCTAGTAAACACATCTACAAGTGACGTTTGACTCGAGAGTCCTCCGAGTATCAAATTGAATATCTATTGACTTAGTCCACTTTAATATTTTTCTGAATTTGGCCTGTTCCTGTCACCACATCAAATACAGTACTTTAATTTTCAATGTGCTTACTTTGTCAGAAAACCAGAGCAGGTTGGACTCTTCATAATGAGAGAACATCCCATAAATGGGATCCAGAAGCTCTTTGAGCAGCAAAAGAAAGAACTCTTTGGTAACCCCACCTGCATCCACAGCCTCCTCCCCATCAAAAATGACCTGAAATATAGCAGAATGAAAATTATTCAGGCTATAGCACATTGCTAATTATCTAGTTTACCAGATTTTTTTTTTTAATATATATATATTTTTTATAGAAAAGAGTAAAATCGAGGACAAGCATGAACTCAAGAATGGAAATTCAGACATAATAATATTAAAGGATACGTTTGGCATTTTTCAAATCAAAGTTATTTCTTCACAATCACAGTATGTACTATTTTGCCATTCTAAAGTGAAGCATACTTTATTAATTTTTAAAAAAATAACTAGCCTGCTGCTTCATTTTATAATGGAGATAATGGGAATAGGGGGGGAAAAGCCTTGAAACTTACCACATACAGTGCATCCGGAAAGTATTCACAGCGCTTCATCACTTTCTCCACATTTTGTTATGTTACAGCCTTATTCCAAAATGGATTAAATTCTTTCTTTTCCTCAGAATTCTCCACACAACACCCCATAATGACAACGTGAAAAAGTTTACTTGAGATTTTTGCAAATTTATTAAAAATAAAAAAATTTGAGAAAACACATGTACATAAGTATTCACAGCCTTGGCCATGAAGCTCAAAATTGAGCTCAGGTGCCTCCTGTTTCCCCTGATCATCCTTGAGATGTTTCTGCAGCTTCATTGGAGTCCACCTGTGGTAAATTCAGTTGACTGGACACGATTTGGAAAGGCACACACCTGTCTATAGAAGGTCCCACAGTTGACAGTTCATGTCAGAGCACAAACCAAGCATGAAGTCAAAGGAATTGTCTGTAGACCTCAGAGACAAGATTGTCTCGAGGCACAAATCTGGGGAAGGTTACAGAAAAATTTCTGCTGCTTTGAAGATCCCAATGAGCACAGTGGCCTCCATCATCTGTAAGTGGAAGAAGTTCAAAACCACCAGGACTCTTCCTAGAGCGGGCCAGCCATCTAAACTGAGCGATTGGGGGAGAAGGGCCTTAGTCAGGTAGGTGACCAAGAACCTGATGGTCACTCTGTCAGAGCTCCAGAGGTCCTCTGTGGAGAGAGGAGAACCTTCCAGAAGGACAACCATCTCTGCAGCAATCCACCAATCAGGCCTGTATGGTAGAGTGGCCAGATGGAAGCCACTCCTTAGTAAAAGGCACATGGCAGCCCACCTGGAGTTTGCCAAAAGGCACCTGAAGGACTCTCAGACCATGAGAAAGAAAATTCTCTGGTCTGATAAGACAAAGATTGAACTCTTTGGTGTGAATGCCAGGCGTCACGTTTGGAGGAAACCAGGCACCGCTCATCACCAGGCCAATACCATCCCTACAGTGAAGCATGGTGGTGGCAGCATCATGCTGTGGGGATTTTTTTCAGCGGCAGGAACTGGGAGACTAGTCAGGATAAAGGGAAAGATGACTGCAGCAATGCACAGAGACATCCTGGATGAAAACCTGCTCCAGAGCGCTCTTGACCTCAGACTGGGGCGACGGTTCATCTTTCAGCAGAACAACCCTAAGCACACAGCCAAGATATCAAAGGAGTGGCTTCAGGACAACTCTGTGAATGTCCTTGAGTGGCCCAGCCAGAGCCCAGACTTGAATCCGATTGAACATCTCTGGAGAGATCTTAAAATGGCTGTGCACCGACGCTTCCCATCCAACCTGATGGAGCTTGAGAGGTGCTGCAAAGAGGAATGGGAGAAACTGGCCAAGGATAGGTGTGCCAAGCTTGTGGCATCATATTCAACAAGACTTGAGGCTGGAATTGCTGTCAAAGGTGCATCGACAAAGTATTGAGCAAAGGCTGTGAATACTTATGGACATGGGATTTCTCAGTTTTTTTATTTTTAATAAATTTGCAAAAACCTCAAGTAAACTTTTTTCACGTTGTCATTATGGGGTGTTGTGTGTAGAATTCTGAGGAAAAAAATGAATTTAATCCATTTTGGAATAAGGCTGTAATATAACATAATGTGGAAAAAGTGGTGCGCTGTGAATACTTTCTGGATGCACTGTATGTCCACCTTTCTAACCATAAATATTGATCTAAGTCTTGCGATTACACACATATTACAAAACAGTATAATCATGTTAATTTAAGGAGAATAAAAAGCAAAAAATGGTGTGATTCAACCATTTTAAAAGGAGGCCGGCTGTACACTTCACTTCATTGCTCATCTTGCTCCGTGACAACATTTCAGGGGCAGAGGTGTGGATTCACCTTGGAAAGTCATCACCAAGCACCATTACTGACACTGAATGTTGATATCCAGAAGTGAAATGCTGTGTCTGTTTTGTAGACAACTAGACAATAACAGCTTGATGATGTGAGTAGACAAGCGAACAAGAAACAATCTTACCTGGATGAAATAATACATTTTATCACAGATTCTTGGTATTATTTCCTGGTTACTTTAGTTATCAGAAGCAGGATACAGAAATGCAGAAGGCAAGTTTGTGCACATATAGATGGTAGATGGTTGTTGGGATGTCAATGATGTTGAACAGTGTATGGGAGCCAGCTAAAGGGCTCAAAGGAAGTGCAATTCCACACCAATCCAGGAGGTAGCTGAGTGCACTAATCCTGTTCCTCTTTCCTCTGCAGACCAGTTACGGAAAATTCTGCCTGTCTCCGAAGATGCCACTTCCGGCTCCAGGCCCGACAATGTCACTTCCGGTTCAGGGCCTGATGACGTCACTTCTGGTTCAAGGCCCAATGATGCCACTTCTGGTTCCGGGCCCGATGATCTCATTTCCTCTGCCTGACCATAAAACCACCATTCTACCAGTCAGTTCCACTTTGACCTCTAAAAGACTTGTTTCTTTGCCTTAACATAACAACCTATAATATATGGGGTGGCTACCAAGGCTCCTTTTTCTTTTGTTGGTGTGACACATGATAAATCTTAGAAATATACTCTCGACAAATTATTTACCCTAACCATAAAAATAAACTTTTGGAACAGTTACGTTGTCACTAAAAATACATCACCATACTTCTCCAATAAGTACCTTCTAACATCCAGAGAATGGTGATGACTTTTAAGGGACTGTTAAAAGAATGATGTTCAAATCACTATAGATAAACGCATATGCTACTTAAATAACGGTATATTGTAAAATGAAAGATCTGCCCTTTGTTCGTTTCAAATTACAAGCACAGTTAAAGAGCGGCACAGGCGAGAACTGACCTTCAGAGGTTTCTTGAGGTCGACGTCTGAGTATATGCTCAGCTCGCGTAGAGCATCACTGACCAGGTTGCTGCGCCGAACGTGAAGCACCAGAAATGGATTTCGAGCCAGCAGGGGCTCCAAAGTCAGCAGCATGAAGACGTTATGTAAAGTTGCTCTATTAATGGCGATCTGCAAAGAGAAACCAAAACAAACCACAATATAGGGCACTGCACTCACTTGTATGGAGTGTGACAGGATTTGGCCATCACCGCATCGTCTTGAATTCAAAATGGACCCAGAAACTCGAGCTTCCTTAGAACTTCCTGCTACCAACTATCAAAATGGGAGACAAGGAGGAGGCTCCCCAGATGCCTACTGCTGCTGTGCCCATTCTCTTCACTGTCCTACATGCCATGCATTCAGAAATCAGTGCACACCACTGTGCCAAAGATGTGTTGTGACAGCTGATGTGGTCATCCTGTTAGCTTAAACCAGTCTGCCTATTTTATCCCGTTTAAATGTTGTGTGTTGCTTATGTCGATTTTGGGATGGGTTTTTGTAAAATGTGTTTCAGTTGTTTTGGTTAGCGAACAGTTTATTTAATACATACTTTTGGAATTTTTACCTTACTGTAGGGTGTCTCTGTGCCAGGGCATCATCATACAGAGTAGTGCACAGGCACCTCCATTTAAAATAAACAAATTACTGTAAAATCAGGGTGAATCTCAGCAATCCAGGGCCGCTAAAAGGGTGTTTTAACCCATTCACCCAATGAATATCTGCAAATTCTAGAGAGTACTGGGCAGCTGCTGCCGAAATATGATGACCACGTCCAGCCTCGACACTCATAGCATGGTCCAAGAGACTTAGATCTTACATCGTGAGCATTCCATTGCTTGGCTGAACAACAACTAAACGTCTTTATGATTGGTCCTTTGCAGGAGAAAACAAATTACTTTAATGTGCGGGGAGAACAACTAAAGTGACCACCAAGTGTATTTGTGATGCAGAAGTCACTTTAGATTTGGCACTGGCTACACAAATAAATTAATGCAAATTTAATGTATTTCAGATTGGAAAAAAAAAACACCTACATACATACTTGCCTTCTTGAGCAATTTTATTATTAATTGTTGTAGCTGCAAATATTTTGAAGTCACTTATAAATAAAGTAAATCTATCCGAATTCACTTCTACATTTATTTTCATTGCCATCCACTGCTTTGGCACTGAGCAGCCTGGCGTGTCTCACCACACTGTGGAAGGCTTTGCTTTACAAATATAAAAGAACACTCTTCATAAATAATTAAAAATTTGCATTCTGGATGTCTATCTTCTTTCTCCCATCTCCAACAAAGTACTTTGTAAAATGCTTAAAATTCAGATGTCTAAAAATATTACAAAAAAGTTATTAAAAGAGCACCTGCATTTGAAGCTCAGCATCCGTCTGCAATATTTTCGTCTTGGCTTTAGCGTTGAATATAAACGGGTAGCTGCACAGTGTCACCGAGCTCTATGAAAAGAGAAGGGGGAAATCATACAGTGTGAGATATCTTTCTTTAATAGTGGGCATCAACTGACCAAAAAAAAAAAAAAACTGTGCTAAAATAAATCCCAACACAACTGTAAGGAATTCACAAACTCAAAAACAGATTAATGCTGAGGTGTATAATTTTGCATTGCCTGGCTATTGATCTTAAGTTGCTCCAGAGACGCCAGATTATAATGTTACAGGGGGAGTGGCTACATGAGGGATTGGTGGGTGTATGCAGTCAGGTGTGCTTGAGGCCACACCCCCTGAATATAAAAACAGACCCACACGGTGGTAGGACTGAGCGTGTCTGAGGTTCTTGGTGCTGTCACACTCCTTCTGATGACGGAAACTTGTTAGCTGTGTTTTTTTGCCCGTTTTTCCATTTATTGCTAAAGTTTCTGCACAACATTTCAGGCCAAAGCAGGCAGATACTGGCATTAAGTAAAGACAGTCTTTTACAGTTCAATGTTAATTTGCTCTTGGTCAAACTCACAATACTGAATTAATAAATTAAGCACTATATAAAATAGGAACTTGGAGTACAAGCGAGGCAAACCTGGAACTCTGTGAGCTAACACTGATTAACCCATAAGCGGTTAGGACACCCGAGGAAACAGACGCCAATTACAAAACATGGACCTTTGTTTTCTTTAACAGAGCCCCCTTAAACTCTCAAACTCTGGACTCTAAATCCAATTCAAGGTTTCTCTCTCTCTCAAAATAGATAGTTGAAATCATCATACTCTTTTTGTTCTTAACATCAGCCATATCATACATATTGCATACCAGGGATTATTCCTGCCTTGCATCCAAACCTGCTGGGGTAGGCTCCAGGTTTCCTGCGATCCTGCTCTGGATAAACAAGTTTAGAAAATGTTCTTAATCTCAGATGCTGTCTCTGTGGTTTTATCCCATCCATACACCTATTACCTACTCATTAAGGGTTTATCATTCTTATACATTGGCTATTCAAGTCTCCTTGACACTAAATGATAAGTTTTTCTTTGTTTCCCTCAATATACCTAGGTGGGGTCTACACAGATTCAAGTCTAAGAGTCCTGTTCTTCTTAAGCCCCCATGATTTTCATGATCACACCTGTCAGAACACAGACAGGTCTATAAACAGGCAAAATTCTGTTTATAAATTGTATGTGCCTGAGATGGAATCAGAGATCAATATGGCTGGTAGAAAATAACGAATGCCTTCAATATTGTATTCAAAAATCTCCCATACCGGGTGATTTTTCAATACAATATTGAAGGCATTCATTATAAGCACATTGTCTTGGAGCAGAACATGTTGTGTGCTGTAGACATTTTCAGTAAAAAAAACCTCAAATCTTAAAATTTACCTAAATTTCATTATAAATTGGCCCATTCTGGGCAATAAAATGAAAAGATAAAAAGTGTCAACAGTCAGCACTGATTTGTTCAGCACAAATGACATAGAAAATATTTTAAAAATGATAAAATTGTGTAAAATTGTTCATATTCGGTATCTGGTTTTGATTATGCTAGTTTTTATCAGACAAAAACAAAACCAGACAGTAAACCATGTAGTGTAGTAAGCTTTCACTAACATTAAACTCCTATCCAAATCTGTTAAGTGCACAGTTCTGTCTGATTGTGACACAAAACTAAACTCCAAAGGAGCTCCACGCCATAATTACTAATACCAGAACTGAAAACTAATAGATATAAAAATAAAATAGAAATGTCTTTGTGAAATAAAAACTAAATTAAAACTAAAAATACACAGTGAAGGAAAATTAAAACTAAACTGAATTTCCAAGTAAGGTTAGAAAAAATATAGAAATAAAAACTAATATTAAAAGGAAAAAAACTGTAATAACCTTGATCCAATTTCAAACAAACTCTTATTTATTTTTTTGACTGCTATTTATGGATTGCAGTCTAGAATAAACAGTAATGTACAAAATGAGGGGAAAGCTGCTCCAGAACTTTTAAAATAAAATTACTTATTTATTCACAGTTTCACTATTACAAGATTTGAGCCATTGACACCTGTGAACAGGCGACTGGAATAGTTTAGAAAAAGCAAAGCATATGACATCTTTTTCTTAGACTTTTAAAAAGACTTGGACTCGGTTGTAACACAGCAAAGATCAATTCTGAAACTAGAATCTATAAAGTGGAGTTTATGTTGCTTAACACTTTCAGGGAGGATGTTGACCTTTATCGAAATTCAGGGGTACAGCACAGTAATCAGCTATAAATGGCGACAAAACTTGCCACTGTGTTTAAGTTTGACTCTCTTTGCTAGAAGGAAAGTTAGCTTCATTGATTTGACTTCATTCCCCTGCATGTGCACAAGTAACGAAGAGCAAACAACCTCTAAAATGGCATCGACATCTGACGAGAGACCAAAGCGAATGTGCAAAGCGAAATCCTTCGTGGATGACATATTATCGCTAAATCGGACTCTGACTTATCGGACTCTGATAGTTAGTAAATGTGTGAAATTCACAGATGACAGAAAAATTGGAGGAACAGCAGATATTCAAAAACCTTCCATTATATAGGGATTGGTTTTGGGTGCCATAACCCTTTATAATGTTTGTTGTGTGCTTATTACAGCAGATGACACCAACTGGATTAATGGCAGACACTGAGAAGGCAGCAAAACCAGTTTTTAAAGATTTAGACAAGCCTCAGAGCTGGGCAAACATGTAAAAAATGTAGTAGATAGATAGATGATAGACAGACAGACAGACAGACAGACAGACAGACAGACAGACAGACAGACAGACAGACAGACACTTTATTAATCCCAATGTGAAATTCACATAATGTTTAATGTAGAAACGTGCACAGTGCTCCATGTGGGTGAAATTAATGACAATTATAAATACAAGATGGACGACAATGACTTGCAGGAAGCAACCTCTGAAAAGGATTTAGTGGCTTATGTCGACACAACATTGTCATCATCTATGAATGTGAATATCAATGTGCAAAAGCAAGAAAATACGATATATCATAAAAACTGATGAATATAAATCAAAGGAAGTTATGCTCAGACTGTAGGGGGATCAGTAAGACCACATCTGGACTACTGTGTGCCATTCTGGTCATCACGCTACAAAAAAAGACATAGCAGCACCTGAAGCTGTGCAGAGGAGAGCAACCAGGTGCACCATGGGACTTAAGGAGATGTCCTACTGCGGCAGATTCAGAGAAAGGGCATTGATAAAGCAGACCAGTAGAATTCTTTCAACTAAATGGTGAATCGCATACTCAAGGACACCAGTGGAAATTAAGGGGAAGTGCATTTAGGACTGAAGCCAGGAAGCACGTCTTTACGCAAAGAGTTGTGGGATTCTGGAACAAACCATTAAGTCATGGAGATGAAACAGAAACCTTGACAGCCTTTAAGTATGGAGTGACAAATGGACTAAATGAACTCCTCTGATTAGACAAATTTCTTATGCTTTAATGCTCTGTGACCACATCCTGGTACACATGAACCTTTAAAACAATCCAGAAACCAACAAGTATGTTGGTCTGAGGTGCAATACTTGCCATGTTATTAGAGAAAAATGTCTGCTTGTGGCGGGCAGCTTTACTCAGCAACTTCATTTTATAGGTTATATACCAGCAGCCTTGGGCAGGAAATGTGTGTGGTGAGGAGTATCACATGAACACACAGCACCCACATAAGACCAGGTAGCAGGAAATGCAGAAATGAGGCATAAGGGGACAATCAGAAACAATATGAAAGCAAAGATGACACAGTGGCACTGCCATGGTGCCTCATACCTCCTACCTCTGTCACTGTCTGTTTGGGGAATTAGGACATTCTGTCAATGCATGTGCATATTTTTCTCCCAGGTATTCCCATTTCCTCTTATACAGTATACCAATGTCTGACAACTACAAACTGACATTAATACGAACGAGTATATTCTACAGTATCATGAAGTGAGACAGATGTTTCACAGAGACTGCGTTCAAATAACAGGGTAGAGCAAAATAATAAGAAAATTAGACCTTTTTGATAAAAAACAAATGCAATCATCAGTATAAACCGAGGACCACAAATACTCTGAAAATAATCCCACTTTTCTTTTTATGCAGCACTAGTTGCTTTAATGTATCAAAGTAAACAAGCTAAATTAAAACAACTGAGAAATAATAAAAGAAATTATAGAATAAAGAAATACAGAAAGCCAAAAACATCTGTCTGAACACAAGTTATTTAAAAACAAAATTACAACAGCTACTTATTTATACAAAAAAGACAAAGTGCTTCACAGTAAAGCAAATTGAACACGTGTTATTTTTTTTCCATCAATTATAACAATACTCACAATACTCGTCTTGCTTGAACACCACTTGAGGTAGTCTTCCTGAATGTCCACTAGAGCTGCAATATCAGGTATGTAAAAGTGATCATACTCGACGTGTCGTGATTTCAAATTTACCTACAGAGGCACAAACAAATTAAAATGAAATACATATTTTTAACAAGGCAAACTTATTTAAATGCTGGAACAAAAATTCAATTCTTGGGAATGGAAAAGTACAAGAGAAGAAAAACGAACTGCAATCTGTGTTTGGTTGTGTGCAGAACTGTGATGACTGGACTCATTAGAAGTTACTTAAACAGGGCAGGTGCTCTCACTGGTAATTTTATATAATCAGGCAGGTAGAGACAGCCCTGGCAAAGCTCCATGTACTTCTGCCATTATTTTTCTTTTCTCGTCTAGTAGTAGGGTTTGTCTCTGGTTACTCTTCCTTTGAAGCAAGTAGACGGATTGGGATAGCATGGGGGGTCGTGAGGTAGCTAGAAAGGGCCATGTGGTGCTCCCGATATCACTGCAAAAGGAAGAACTGTCCACTAAAGACATAATGCACCTAATATCACTTTGCCAAAAAACTCACTTTCATTTCAACGGCAAATACAACATTCAAAAAGAAGGCATGCCAATGGGATCGCCGTTATCAGGACTTCTAATGGAACTGGTAATGCAGCGATTTGAAAATGCGGCTCTATCCCAGTTCACACCCAAAATTTGGATACGCTTCGTAGACGACACATTCGTCATACTAAAGAAAAAATGACCAGCTGAACGAGTTCTACAACCACATCAACACAATATTCCCTGCAATCCAATTCACCATGTAAAAAGAAATGAACCGACACATCAGCTTCCTGGACATCTACATTGAAAGAAATAATGACGCCACCCTGACCACAAGTGTTTACCGTAAGGAATGCTATGCAGACAAGATATTACACATTGCCAGCAACCACCCAGTATCTCATAAACGGAGCTGTGTTAAAACTCTATTCAGAAGAGTCCACACCCATTGTAATATGAAGGAGACAAAAACAAACATAAGACGCTATCTCTTCCATCTTTTCACATCAAACGGATACTCAGAAACGTTCATTAAACAATGCTTACACAGGAGACGCCAAAAAACTCAGCAAACAATCGACTTGAACCAGAACCCTCATCCCACCTGGTACTCACTTCCTTATCATCACAGGGTGTCTGAAGGTGCAGCACACATCCTAGGCAAGTCAGGCGTCAGAACCTGCGAACAATCTGCGCACGGTCCTCTTTAATGCTAAAAACAAGAAATCAACAGCAGAAACACGAAACGCACTTTATAGCATTCCATGTAGTTCTTGCCCAGCGGTATACTTGGGACAAACATCAAAAAGAATCGCAACACGTATACATGAACATCGCAACGCCGTCAGAAGGAAGGACTCACGATCACTGATCTATTCGCATACTAAATCAACAGGACATACATTTAACTGGGACAACGTACAAGTCAGATTTAACGTCAGTACTAAAAGTGCCAGAGGCCTGGCTGAATCTTGGCTATCAAACAAGAACGCCATTCACAGACATTTGGACATAAACCCAGCATATAGCTGTAAAAGGATGAAAAAGTGTGGAATGTATCACTGACTGTGCTGAAACAGAAAATAATTGAATAAAAATGAAAATAATTTAAAGGGGATAAAACTAAAGAAAACCGAATAGCATAGTGGAAAAGTAAAGCAGACAACACATACCTTGTGGAGTTTTTCAAGCAGTTTAAGCGCAGCAGTGACATAGGCATCCAAAAACGTTGGGATCAACAGAGATTTTCCACTACCCAAAAGAAAAACAACTGTGCATTTATACATTTCAATAAGTCGAGAAAAGAATTCTGAATCTCCCAGAGCCCACCAATTATCTGTGAAAGAAAAGACATGGGAGGAGAAATTAGCATACTGATTTACTGTACCGTATATTCTTTGGGTGTAACACAACACTAACACAAATGAGGAAAGTGCTTTAACAAAATTATATTAACAAAACTGCCTCTAATTATTGTTTTATCTTTATTATACAATACAATACAATTTATTTTTGTATAGCTCAAAATCACACAGGAAGTGCCGCAATGGGCTTTAACAGGCCCTGCCTCTTGACAGCCCCCCAGCACTGACTCTCTAAGAAGACAAGGAAAAACTCCCAAAAAAAAGCTTTATTGTTATCATGTTGTGTCTTTGTTTACATTTTTATGTAGCACTTTGAGGTTTACTACAAATGTAAAGTGCCTTATAAATAAAATGAATTATTATTTTTATTATTATTTCAGTACATGATCCAGTGCCCTCCATAATGTTTGGCACATTTTTCCTCGATTTCCCTCTCTGGTCCACAGTTTAAAATATTAAATCAAACAATTCAGACATCGTGATTAAAGTGCAAATTGAAGACTTTCATTTTAAGGGGATTTGGAGACATTTGGACAGCACTTCATTCAACATCAAGATTGTAGCTGCTGGTAAGTAAGGCAAGAATCGAGCACTGGTCAAAAGGCATGCCCCAAATGAAATCTCTCAGTCAAAAAGTTCATTTTAAAAGAAAAGGCAAAAGAAAAAAAATATTTGAAAAATGTCTCTTCTCTAAACTTAGCTTTTCTTGTCAAACTTCAGTTGCTTGTATACTTAAAGATGCTTTACCTCGCCTTCAGTACGCTCTACATGTATTGCGCTGCACATTCAATAGAGCACATAGCGTTACATTCTATTGAGCCCGTTAAGGCCTGGTTTAAAACCGTGTGCCCTCTATGCCTTACTCACAGCAAGGCAGGTCACTAACTGAGGCTAATTTATAGTCAGAGGGGTAAGTAGTAGTTAGAATATACAAACTCAATTCAGCTTGTGGGGGTTAGAAGAACCAACCATAGACTGTGCACTAATAAATAGGCAAACATGTAATTTAACTTAAATAACTAGCACATGGCTCTTACAAAGATGACAATTCCAAACATACCGTTGAGGCAACACAGAAGTTTCTCAAAGTTAAAAGTACTAGGGTGTTGTACCATGTTAGCTTTTACGAATGTAGTGAGAAGTCAAGCAAAATTATGCTTTTTGTTTGCCTTCTCAAAGCTAAAAAAAATGGAAAATTCTTGAAGTGCCAAGCCAGTCACCAAGTTTAAATCAAATTGAGAAGGCCGTCCATATGCTGACAAGAAAATCTAAGGGAACAAGCCCCCAAAACAAGCATGAGCTGAAGATGAGAGAGAAGACCCTCAGCACCTGCTGATGTCTATGAATCGCAAACTTCACTTAATGCATGTGAAGGGATATACGACAAAGTCTTAAATATGACGGCTTTAATAGACCTGCCAAACATTATGGAGCCCTGAAATGGGGGGACCATGATGAAAAAGTGTTGTCATTTCTACATGGTGTGACTGAGATGTCTGCAAATCTCCATAAATGAAAGTCTGCAATGTACACTTTGCTGCACAGCTTAATATTATCATGAGTAGTGGGCTAAATCAAGGAAAAATGTGTCTTTGTCCTAAACATTATGAAGGGCACTGCTATGTTCTCAAGCAAAGTACACAGGCAAGTTTAATTTATTTCAGCACCTTTAACATCGCCATTTACAGCATTTAATGTGAAAATTTCCAAATTTCTAAAACTAAAAAAGAGACGAGTTACACAATGTCCCAAGAGTCACAGAGCATATGTCTGTGGTGAGGAGTTAATCAGCAGTTAAACAAGCAACTCCATCTTCTACCCGTGGACTAAAAGGTTGGTTTATAAACCATGCAAAGCACCCAAGGTGGTTAAAACACACACATGTATGTCAACAGGTCTGTGCGTCTTTAAGGAGCGCTCACTTGAGGCTGTCTCTGAGCTTACTTGACATCCTTTGTAAAATAAGTAGTGACGTCAAAGGTGAAACCAGACTTATATTGCTTATGAGCAAATAAAATTTTATTATAGAGGTCTGCATTCCCACAAGATCCATCTTAAGTTTTTGTACCATAGGACTAGAGAAGATGCGGGCAAGTCGATTTTACTCCTATGGTGTTAAGCGGACGGCCAGAGTGTTTATTTACTTGGAATGTCTGTTTCACAATTCAAATTTTCACGAAAATAACTGCCAAATCTTTCAACCTTACATCAACTCTTATGCTATCGTCATAACTAAACAATAGAGAGCGCACACAGCACCCGTGCAATTTATTGTTTTCTGTTTACCATTCGTCAATCAATGTCTCTGAATGTCAAGGTTTATCCTGATATCATAGAAAGGTTTTTCCCTTGCAACAGGAAATGCTTATTTTCTTAACACATGCAATGTGCCCTTTGCACATGCAACACACATTCATAGGGGTCTTTTCAGGAGAATTTTCAACTGTAGACATTTTATCGCAATAAGAAGCTTGCCCTCTGTTGGAGCAGGTTAATGATAGCACCACTGCTGTTTGAGGTTCAAAATCATTTTGCAGGAGTTATTCCCATGAAGCTTATTGTTACGTTGGCACTTACAATTATAAGGATTACAATGATAGTTTAGAATTAGCTTGCTCTCTTTCTCTCCCCTCCTAGTCCCAAACCCCCCCAATTTTACCTCCCCATGTGAGGCTAGATTGGAAATTAAGGTCAAAGCTATTAAACGTAACAATGAACAACCTTAGTTTAAGATTACAGAAAGTTAAGAAAAATTCAGAAGCAATGTCTCCATGGCCAAACAGTTAACTTTGTGAGCTGGAATGTTAAAGGTCTCAATCATGAATTAAAGATAAAAAGTATTCTCTCACCTAACAGGTCTAAATGCTAAAATAGTATTTTTACAGGAGACCAACTTATTAAGCAAGGATCAGTTTCGGCTGCACAGAGACTAGACTGGACAAATATTTCATTCCAGCTTTACAAAGAAAACTAGAGGTGTGGGAATTCTTACACATTGAACAATCTTATTTGTAGTATCAGATGCAATATCTAGCGGCACGGTGGCGCAGTGGGTAGCGCTGCTGCCTTGCAGTTAGGAGACCCGGGTTTACTCACCCAGGGTCCTCACTGCGTGGAGTTTGCATGTTCTCCCCGTGTCTGCATGGGTTTCCTCCCACAGTCCAAAGACATGCAGGTTAGGTGCACTGGCGATCCTAAATTGTCCCTAGTGTGTGCTTGGTGTGTGAGTGTGTTGGATACTAACCCTCACCTATTCTGTTTCTCTTCTCGGTACTCAAATGTGGCACTTGGTGCCACGGCCCACCTGCCAAGTTGTTTTGCCTGCCTAAGGTTAAGTCATCCCATGATGAAAGATCGCAGGAATCGTGGGAAAGAGGGGTCCTTTCATCGTATTGGCTGGCCCAACACTGTTTCAGTTGTGGAATGGCCAAATGGGGGAGGCAGCTTGATGGATGAGGTTTCCAGGAGTCTAAAATTATCCAAATCTTATTATGTGATATCATCTACTGTTAAATTCTGCTCCGTACTTCTAAAAAATTTTTATTTTTTATTTTTTACTGAGGATTTGTTCTGTTCTGTGTATTGTATTGTATTGACCCCCTTTTTTTGACACCCACTGCATGCCCAACCTACCTGGAAAGGGGTCTCTCTTTGAACTGCCTTTCCGGAGGTTTCTTCCATTTCTCCCTACTAGGTTTTTTTGGGAGTTTTTCCTTGTCTTCTTAGAGAGTCAAGACAGGGGGGCTGTCAAGAGGCAGGGCTTGTTAAAGCCCATTGTGGCACTTCCTGTGTGATTTTGGGCTACACAAAAATAAACTGTATTGTATTGTGTATGTGTGCCCTGCAGTGGGCTGGCGCCCTGCCCGGGGTTTGTTTCTTGCCTTGCACCCTGTGTTGGCTGGGATTGGCTCCAGCAGACCCCCGTGACCATGTAGATAGGATATAGTGGGTTACATAATGGATGGATGCAATATCTGATCCTGAAGGGAGATATGTGATTGTCATGGGTAATTTATTTAACTGTAAAGTGGTTT